>NC_134473.1:7891896-7934222 GCF_964194025.1 Convolutriloba macropyga | reverse complement strand
CTACTTGAGATGGATAAAATTAAGATAAAGAATGGGCAAACTTCCAAAGATCATTGCTATTTCCAAAAAAGAAATATATTTAAAGTCATAAGAAACATAGGCATCAGATAACAACTGAAAGCATTTTATAGATTCACTGATAGCTCTGAATAAGTTTAAATGGATCAATGATTAATGAGACGAATTTTTAAAGCTGCATCATGAAATGAATTAAAGTTTACAAAAAGAAATTGTCAAAGTCAAAAAACTATGATCTTTTCTTTGAAGACATATTGTATATTCTTTTTGCTTCATTTTGTTGCATGTAGAACCTGTCTTTAATTAGGGTTTTGACTTGAAACCGTTCTGGTCAGTAATCAACATAAAAAAATGAATTTGCAAAAATTTTTTGAAACTGACCGCTATATTCCGACCAATATACTCCGACTAATTTCAGATTGTAAGAATCCAAGATGAGTCCATTTCTAGTCCTGATTTTGTTACTTGTGTAACAAAAACAATTTTTGTAAAAAAGAACAACTAGCAATTGAAGTAATTCAATGAAACCAAAAAATTGATGCATTTTGTATAATTAAGAAGTCAATTTTCCGGTAACTGGCTAAATTTTAGTTCCAGAAGACAGACTCCTATGGGAAACAAAAGTATAACTAGCTATTTTTGAGTTTTCAACAACCTTGACAGCAGATGTAAGCCTCTACTTCCGAAGTGGGATAAAAAAGCGTATTTGGAGCCGTTTTGATTTGAGAATCCAAAATTCAAAAAGGTAACAAAATTTGTACAGAGAAATTTAATGAAAATCTCGGATAAAAACCTATCGACAAACTTCCTCTATCCGTAAAAGTAAAACCAAAAAAAACTTGTTGTTGACAATTTTAACAATTTTAAGCGCAGTTGGCGGAAATTTTGTCAAAAAATACAAAAAATGTGAATGTTTTTGGTTTTACAACTGAGTTCTGTACAACAATGGTTTTACAACAATGCTTTTGGTTTCACAACAGAGTTTTGTCTGATAATCACAAAACTTTAAACCTCGATAATTACCGTAAATAACGAAAATCAAAAAATCTTTTTAATTCCATATTCAACACTGCACGGGCTTTTTAAAGATTCAAGTCTGAATCCTCTACGATGAACGTTTTGACCGGCCAAACTCGACTTAACAAAAAAAAACAAATTTGCGTATATAGTTCCTCCCCCAAAGTGGTTGGGAACAACTATAACCAGTTTAGCTCAGTTTCTGGCAACTTTTGTATTAGCTACCGTTTGCTATTTAGTGCACAATACGCTATGGAACAAGTTGGTCAAACAAAAGCTCCACGCTAAACTAAAAAAATTTAAAAAATTATCCAATAGGAATAGTGGGATAGACGGTAAACGCATTGTTAGACAAATACTAATTCTTGCTAAAAACTGAAGTTTTCGGCAAAATTAACAACATGTTTCTTCTGGAAAATGCGTTGATATAGAACAAATTCGAAATATACTCTTTTCAAAAAATTAGGTCATTTGCACACCTTTTGTGCTGTCGGTCGAAAACATTTGTCAAAATAAGCGGGTGACATAGAAAACTTTGACCGGCCAAACTCGACTGCACAAAAAAAACCCATTTCCGTATATAGTTCCTCCCCCACAAGTGGTTGGGAACAACTATAACCAGTTTAGCTCAGTTTTCGGCAACTTTTGTATTGGCTACCGCTTGTTATGTAGTGCACAATGCGCTATGGAACAAGTTGTTCAAACAAAAGCTTCACGCTCAACTAAAAAATTTTAAAAATCTGTCCAATAGGAAAAGTGGGATAGACGGTAAATGCACTGTTAGACAAAAATTAATTCTTGCTAAAAACTAAATTATTAGGCAAAATTAGGAACATGTTTTTTCTGGAAAATGCGTTGATAAAGAACAAATACGAAAAGTACTCTTTTCAAAAAATTAGGTCACTTGCACACCCTTTGTGTTGTCGGGCAGAAACATTTGTCAAAAGTGAGCGGCTGACATGGAAAAGGTTTCAGAAAAATTTTCTGCTTGTTTTTTATAAATAACGATAAATTTCAGAAAAAACCTGGGCATAATTGGGGATTTTACGTCAAATGAAATGAAGCAAAATTTTAATTTCATATTTTAAAAAAGTGATGTTTTTATGAGTTTAGTGACGTTCGTGTACTTCATTGTTTCAAGTAAACTTTGAGTACAATTTTAACTGTCTAAGTTTATTTTCTTTTGACTTCAACGAAAGTGTAAAAAAATTGGTTGAGTTTTTGGGGTTCACCTTATCCAGCTTCGGCCTAATACCCTGAGACTCATATGAATTTTAAAGTAGAGCGAGGAAACTGTGTTTGAACAAAAGTTCGCTTTCTTGCTAGTGGTTTTAATTTCACTTTAATTATTTATTTTCTTCGATTTTCTGGATCAGATTTTTATCTAAATGGTTTTCCCAATCCAATCATATTTCTTTCTAGGCCTAGTTTTTTTTTAATCACATGCTGCATTCTGACTTTGATTTTTTTCAATTTTTTTTCATCTGATTTTTTCGGAAATGGTTTTCCTAATTCACAAACTCACTCATAGTCCGTTCTAGGTCCAGTGTTTTGTTTAATTAATAAAAAAATCTTTTGATTTGTACGTCAGGACTTGCCTGCTATGTTTTTTGCAATTCAAAGAGTTTGAATTGTATTGGGGTGCTGTCTTTTTTTTAAGATTTGCTCACATATTTTCATGGTTTTTAAAGCCAAATTGCAGAAGTCATTTTGGTCACGCGGAAACAGGAAATGAAGCGAAAAAGCGAGTGGTTTTGCAGCGTGATTTTTTTACTCAAATTTTAAAGTGGAGTTAGAATACGGTATTTGAACAAAAATTTGCCTTCTTGGTAGTGGTTTTTTGTTCACATGCAGAAATTTCATATTGATTTTTCGTTTTTTCGATTTTTTTGATAGGATTTTTTTCTAAATGATTTTTCCAGACCATTCATAGCTCATTCTAGCCCTAGTTTGTTGTTTGAACCAAATTTCCATTTCTCGCTAGTGGTTTTTTTTGTTCACATGCGGCATTTTAACATTGATTTTCTTTTCTTATATTTTCTTGATCTGATTTGTATAAAAATGGTTTTCCCAATTCACTCATTGTCGGTTCTAGGTCTAGTTTGTTTTGTTAAGTCAATGAAAATTCTTTGAATTGTACGTCAGGACTTGTCCTGCAACGTTTTTTTCTTGACAATTCTTGTCAGCTGATAGTGATAAGTCAAGTGCTTTCAGATGTGAACAGTAGCAAAAAGTGGGTGGAGCTCAGGTTTTGCAAAAAAATAGCATCCTTTGCATAATAAACTTAGCAACACTTTGACCTGATAATAACATATCACTTACATCAAAGTAATCAATTATGCCCATCTTGACATTAAACTCATCTGATTATATGTTCCGGATATCAAGACCAAATCGGGGAAAATGCGGAACAAATATTGAGGCTATTTGTAAAACTAGCATACCCCATTAAGAGGGAAAAAGAGAATCATTGACCTATTGTCTTGTAAATCATTGTTAAAACACAGCACAGTGAAGCTTTCACATGAGGCGATTAGCCTCAATGTTTGATAATTATAAAAACAAATTTCTAGTACATTGACATTTAAGGGTATTTGGGTCTTAAATGATGCAAAAAACTTTTGAGAACGTTTGAATTTTTGATATCTCACTTTGTTGGGTTGTTGAAGAAGTAAAAATTTAAAGTTTTATAAAGAAATGTGAAATCAAAATCTTGCCAGATCATTCAAAATATTAAAATTCGAACTTGTGTTTTAATGCTTTTAAAAATTTGTCGAATTTTAGAAACTGGCAAGATAACTTTCACGCATCGTATTGATCAGAAATGAAGTTTATATCTTGCAAAAATGTTTCAACGAATATACAAAAACAATTAAATGAAAAAAGGAAGACATTTTAGAAGTTATTAACAGCTATAACTGTAATAAAAAGAGAACTTTAAGCCTTTCAAAGAACAAGATCACTACCAGAGTTAGATTTTAATAGATATAGTAAATGTAATGTAAAATCAGGCAACGTTAATTTTAGAAACATAAACCGACTAAAGTTGGAACAACTGCTCTCGAATTGCAGGCGCGGCAATTTATTTCAGGGGCTGTAGCCTAGATAAATCTTTCTTTATGGGTGCAAAATTTTCAGACTAAGGTTGGGTTTTGAACTCCGCACTTCTCAGAACCATTTTGACACTAAGACAGTGGCTTTAACAACTCGACTATCAGGTCCTGACTTCGTACCTCTAACAATCGGTTTTGTTTGAACAACAAACTTTACTTCGGAATGCGAGCAATTGTAATCACTCAAAAATCAAGAAGGAGTGCGTGAAAAAGTCACCTGTGAAGTCAAGATAATTCCGGAAGAAAAACGCAAGAACAATCATGCGAAAAATCTGCATAAATTGACGCACGTTTACAATCGTTGCTTCTCATTTCAGAGGAATTAACAAAGTTTAAAGTTCTTAACAATTAAATTGAAACATTAGAAGAAAAATTTCCGTAAAGATACAGAACATTTCAAATGCTTCGAAATCTGATTTGGCAAAATTCGTAAGTAATTTCATTACAAAATCCTGTCAAAATATTAATCCGTATGTTTTATTCTAACGTTAGATACTTTTTCATTTTGTGTTTGCAAAATATCGAAAACTGATATTTTAAAGCATACATCAGACATTTTGTGAATTGTAAAAGAAAACAGGTTGAGTGAAAAAATTTTCGGAGGCTTCAAAGACATGTTGGCTCAAATTAACAATGAAAAATATTGAACACGAAACTGAAAACAAACAAAAGATGGACAGATAATTTTATATGCTGACAACTTTGGCGAAAATCAATTGTAAGTATGTCGAAAAAAATGATTAATGAAAAAAATGATGTGATGAAACATTACAGGTCGTAACAAAAGTTTGGACATCTTAACAAGGAACCATGTAATATGAATCATGGCACGCAATCAAAAATGCAGCTAATATATATCAAATCTTATGTTTTCGTTTTACGTCCAATCATTTATTTCAAAAACAAACGAGATAGAAACCCGAGAAAAAATTTGTTAAATGACAAAGAAAACAACAAATTCTAATCGGAACAAAAACCAAAAAAACTGACAGAAGAAAACAATTTTAAAAATGACAAAAATGTTTACTTAAAGAAGAGTTGCCAGTTAAACGTGCAGTTGTCTCTAGACATCACAATACAATTTACAACAGTTTTTTTATTCAGAAATTCTAATTATGGCAAAAGCTGACGCATTCAAGTATAGAATCAATAGGTCATAAACTTCATAAGTTCTACCAAATTCTGGATCAAAAGCAACTCTGAAATGAAAGTAGCCGATTCAAATGCTCAAATCGCGAAGAGACTACTTTTGAAAAAATCTATTTTAGATGAGATGATGAAACTCCGAAAGGAAAAATTTTTCGAAAACAAAGACGATTGTTTCCAAATATGTGGTGCAATCAAATACATTAAAAGTTAAAAGCCAAATTTAGCAATTAATTCTATTTTGTTTCTGAACCGACCATTATAATAACTGGACATCCGTTTTATTGGGCATTTTGCATCTAATAAGAATTTCCAACCAACTGATTTGAGTAATCCGTGTGTTTCAAAATCAGATATACCAAAGAATTATTAATGTTTATCAATTTCAAACGCAAATGAACTTAAGGCACTCAAAAATCTCCAAATTTCCATTTAAATATCTTATTACACAGTACAATGTTGAAGAGATTAAATTGCAAAGTAATGTATCTATGAATTTCATAATTAAACACAAACTAAGTGTTCGGAAAAAACATTGAAAAAAGGTTTTGAAAAAATTTACTCGCCGCTTATTCATGCCAATTTTTTAGATAGAAACGGAGTGTGCTATGCAAAAACTTATATGCTTTTATAAACTGCAGCTAATTTAACGAAACAGAAGTTGAAACGTCCGCAAAAATGTTTTTTAAGATCCCAGATCTCAGTAATGACAGATTTTATATATGCATAGAGTTTCCTATATGCAAAGCCAGATTTTAAAACTGTCGTCATATTAAAACTTGCAAAATCTGCTAAATTTGATTCTTGATTCTGACTTACATCTCGAATAAATCAGCCGTTCTCGATGATCGCCAGAAACTACGTGACTTCAGGCAGAGTCACGTAAAATATACTTATAACATGCAATTTGCTAATTTGCAATTTGCAAAAGTTCTTGAAGGTCAACCTCTGGCTAAGTATATAGAAACTTCTGGTATTTTAACTTCTGGCACAGCAGACTTTAGGTATTTTGAAACTGTGTAAACTTTCTAACTTTTTTAACTTGTATCTCTCTTTTTTTAAAACTTGGAGTTTTTCTGTAACCATAGAGCACGTGCCTTTACATATATAGTAAATCATTATGTGAAAAATTGTAGCGTCCGCTTCTGTGGTCCAAATGATATGCACCAACAACAAGCGAAAGTTGGGCTCTGGAAAAAACCCAGAACTTACATTTGGTAGACGCTGAATGAGATGAAATCGGATGACAACAAACATTATGGCCTCCATGAAAAAGTGAGGCATGTTTGATAAAATAAATGCCACTGTTATCACGAACAAAGTCCAAGTCACCAACTTCTGGTGATAAGCGGGCGAGTATTTGTTCACACTTGAACCCCATCCACCCTTCCGGCTCGCATCCAGGCCAATTGATCGTCGCTTTCGGCCTCGTCTGGGTCTGTGGTTGAGTGCCTCGCATGTCTCACTGTTGTACATGGAGGTAGAAGATATTTTACACGCAGATGAAATACTTGCACAGCTCTGCTTTTTGCGGTCCGGTTTGTGGTTGAACTTGTCAAACTCAATTCTGCTAAAAAGACGTACTCTAGTTTGGGTTAGTTTTTCTTTAGTGGTCCGTGTTTACCGTTAGTGGCTCTAGCGTGTATAAATTGCATTAACTAATATAAAAGTTAATTTTTTATTAACAGTGATCTAAGATATATTTCCAAAACAAAATTTTCTTTATTACAATGCTATAATTATGTTCAAACCAGCGACTTACCTTTTTATTACGCAATTAGAAAAAAACTTTTGTTTTCTTAATAAGTAATTATGAGGCTCTCTTTGAATTCCGCTTAAGCACTTAATTATTAAGAACTTTGATAGCAGTTTTTGTTCTAGGATAGATCAAAAACAAACAGTGGACAAATGTGATCGATCATTCCAATTTTCTCAAATTTATACTAATTGTTCCGACCCCCACTTTAGTGGGGAGGGAGGAACTATATACTCAAATGGTTTTTTTTGTTCAGTCAATTTTGGCCGATCGATATAATCATCGTAGAGAGTTGTGAGTGGTATCATTAGAAAGCCAGTTCAGCGTAGAAAATGGAATTAAAAAGATTTTTTCAATTTTCGGTTTTTATAGGGAGTTATCGAGGTTTAAATTTTTGTGAATAATTGTTGTTTTTGTTCACATTTTCAGTATTTTTGACCAAATTTGCTTTAAAAATGTTAAATTTATAAACTGTAATGTTATTTCATACCTAAAGATAAAATAGGGTTGCTGAGTTGTTCGATCCGAGTTTTTTTCAGCTAGAATTTATGCTTTCGAGAAAAATGGGACCACATTTGCTTTTTTTTAACTCACTTGCTTTAATTTTGCAGGAAGTAGACACTTTAAAGCTGCGGTCGAACTCTCTTAAGCTCCGAAAAGAGCTAATTATAATCTTGCTGGCTTTAAGACTCTTCTGGATTATAATTTTGCAAGTCTTTTGCAAATTTAAACTCGTTAATTACAAAAAAAGCATTATTTATTTTTTGACAAACAGAAAAAATTGTTTAAAAACTGATCGCAATCATTTGAACAATTGACTGTTTCGATAGACGCAGCAAAATCTGCGCTGATTTTGATCTCACCGTGGATCCTTACAATGAAAAAATTGTTCAGATTTAAATGTAAATGGGGCGCGAACTTTTTTTCAAAACATTTCCGCTATGTAAAATTTTTTATGTAAATTCCTGACAAGAATCTCAAATCAGGGCTCAATTAATGACAGATACTATTTACAAAAAAGATGTTCAACGAAATAATAATATGGTTTCAGAGTTAAGCTCGTGGTTTTTATGGCTTTGACCAAGTGTTTTCGTAAAATTTTATAGACTTCTTGAGTTTTGGTTTCATATGTTATACTTTTTGAAGCCCAACGACTTGGTGTCCCCAATCTAAGATGCATTTAGCTTTTTAGGAAGTATAGATGAACCTACAAAATTATTTCGGTTGTTATCTTTTGTGTGTTATGACTTTGAGTTTTTTGTTTTAGGAAAATATCGTGGAATTTTTGAACTTTGCCACTATTTTATCTTTTTTCTCTCAACTTCGCGCGCAGCCTCAGTAAAAACAGGCAGAAACCAATTTCGTGCCCGTAAAAAATTACGGTTGGAACTGTTTTTATAATCAACTAATGTTTTGCTGGTTTTGATACTTTGATACTACGCGTTTTCAATTAGTTTTATTTTCGTTTTCAATTTTGAGCATAATTGCATTTTTTTATGAGTCCATTCTGTTTCCTTCTCGAATTATCACATTGTTGGCAAATCCAATTGAAAGAAAGCATAGAAAGAAAACTGAACAGTGTTGGAAAAATGCGTATCTTAATATGTTAATTGTTTTATGTTATAATAGTTTATGCATTTTAGGCTGAGAACAAAATATCTCGCAAATTTTTGTGGATTTTTTTGTAGTTTTTTCCATTTTTGTCTTTCCTTTTGTTGTTGTCTGCCACATACTTTATAACGATACATATCAATTGCTTCCCCAGGACGTATAACTGCACCTAGATAAAGATTTCAGTTTATAGCTGTTTGTTTTATTGACCTTCAAGTTTTTTTTAAAGACCTTCAAGTAAAATTTTTAAAACAGATTTTTTTTCAACTTTCTCTCTTTGTTTTTAGTTTTTTCATCATTTAACTCAAACCCACTAATTAGAAGTTTCAATTTGATAATTCAACCACTTGTTATACAACATTGCGCTTTGTTATACGTTGTGACTGATTGTTCGACCAAATATTTTCAAAAAAAGTTTTTTGGGATTTCTATACTGCGCAATTTTCGGGTTTTTTTTCTTGTCGTGTCTACGTTATCCCTTTATAGGAAACGCTCGTTGATATTTGGATGAGAAAAAAAGGATGATTAACAGTTCTTGCAAGTAGCATCTTATAAGTATAGTGCCTTGAATATTGTGATGTCATAAAATTCTTTGAAGTTTTGGCTTCTTTGTTTGTTCGTTATGTATTTGCTAATTTGTGGGGTCGTGACATGGTCTCGTTATTAACAGGCCCAATTGGCTTCTTGAGGTGTTGCAATTAAATAGATCGCTTTTTGTTAAAATCTTAAATCTGTTCTGACTTTTGGAAATATTTGTTTCCAAAACGTTTTTGGGTTTTTGAGCTTCGTCAATTTTTTTAAAAAGTTTTTCGGTCAAAGTGTAGCTCAGTCTCTGTAAACACAGGTCACAACTCGTTTGCAGTGAGCTATAAATTAGACCTTATAACAATTTTAGCTGCAAACTTTTGTTCTCGGCTTTTTTACTACTTTTTCTACGAGACTTCATAAAATAATTGAGATTTTTACACATTTGTACATTTTAGAGGATTTTTGTTTTTTTTTTTGGATTTTAACAAAAATCGTTAGTCCCACTGGCTTCAATATTTTGCGCAATTGAAGATTAGATTGTGGCTTGTCTCAATTGCTTCCTATGGAGATATAAATAAAAATTTCACTGATTTCAAGTGATATCTAATGACATAAATAACTTTAAAGTTATTTGTTTTCAAAAACAGAAACGTATTTTTTAACTTAGCACCTCTTCGCTATTTTTTTCATTTTTGTGTCGACCTGTTAATCAGTTGCATTGAGAACCGGTCCCGTATTTTTTCTAATGAAGTATAGGTTAAACTGTTTGTTTAGGTTTTATCTGATGCTAGTTTGATTTTGTTTTGTTTTTTTTATTGTAGATATCGAGTTGTAGTTTTATTAGTAGTTTTATTATGAAAAACTTTCATCGGCCCTCTAGCGTGGCATTATTGTATTCTATTGGTTGTTTTTTGAACGACATGTATGTTTTTGATCTCTTCATCATTTGGTAGCCAATTAAGTTAAGAATGTGGATGAGCGGGGTCGGAACATGATGTGCGTACGCACATTACCGAGCCGCCTTGTTTCGCTTTAATGTCACTGTTTTCCACGCTCGCTTATAAAGCTATTTTTAAAATCTGGGCCGAAATCTGAAAAACACCGACGGAAATCAACCGGTTGCAATTTAATGATTCCTCAAATCAGCTTTTAATAGTTTAGATTTAATAAAGTTTATATATATATATATATATATATATATATATAAATATATATATATATATATATATGTATAGAGAGAGAGAGAGAAGTATATAGAACCGCTTCTAGCCTCAACTGACAAAAACTTTTTGTTTCCTCTAACAGTTTTTCCAAATTTGCTGAAACTACTATGTGAGTTGTAATCTCACAACTGATTTCTTTTCCAAAAGAGGAAAATGCTACTAACAACAACTAGCTTAAAAAGTTGTTTAGGAATTAATGGATCAAGTGTTTCATCGTTTCTTTTCTTTGATAGCCGGCAATATGCTCAAAATGTTTTTTAAAGAGTTGTTAAATAAATTCTAAGTACTAACTTTAAAAAAAAACTTACCTTAAAGTGTCTTTTTTAAAATTCATTTTTGCAGCTGTAATAATATGCCAAATCTCATGGATCTCAAAAACTTCTTGGAAGCTTGAAAAGCATTTTCTCACTAAAACAGTAATAATTAAAGAAAAATACAGCAAAAACGAAAAAAAAATGTAAGAAATCTTTGGTATGTTCGGTTTGTTCGGTATTGTTGGTTTCGAACGTAAGAAATATGCGTATCGTCATTTTTGGGCGTAAGAGAGATTCGGTATGTTCGATTTTAGAAGATTCGGTATGTTTGGTATTTAAACTTAGCAGATCGTCGGTTTTTTGGTTCTGGACGTAAGAAATTATCGGTTTTTTCCATAAGAATATATAATTTTTCTGTTTATAATGTAGTCAAACGTAATTATACGAATATTTTGCAGTCATTTCAAACGTACTTCTTAGATAATTTTTCTGATAGAATGTGCAAAATCATTGAAACTTCATTGTTAGCTCGTTCAAAAAAATAAATGAAGGAATATAAATTTCCGGGTTATTTTGGAATTCAAAAATGTAACATACTTGTTGAATATTGATGAAAATTCTGTTGATTATAACACACTCCATGAGTTTTGTCATACTTTCGTGTAGTTTGTAAGCAAATTTTTTGAGGGTTGGTGAGGTTTGAAAACGCCTAAACCCGACTGCTTTTTGTCTAGTCTGCTTGATTAATCTGCTTTTAGACCAGGAGTTTAAAAGATCCTGGTGTTTCTCTCAACGATACCGAATCTGTCTTACGTTTAAAAAACAACGATATCGAATCTTTGTTATGTTAAATACTGAACAAAAGCGACAATACCGACGAAAAGATCATAGGAGTTTTTGTCGTTTTTGGCTAGAACAAAACGACGCTACCGATATTTTCTTATGTTTAAAAATTGGAAATTTATCAACTAAGGAACTGGAGGCAAGTGTCACTTGGTACTATTTCAATTTAGAATTAGGCAGACGTGGAAGAGGCCATGCAGTAGATTTTTTTCAGTAAAAACATAAACTGACTAATGTTAGAAGAATTGCTCACGAACGACAGGCGAAGTAATTTAATTCAGGGAGCGTTGCCTAGATACATTTTTATTTATGGATGCAAAAATAGCTGATCACACCAGGATTCGAACCATTGACCTCGCGATCCCAGTCAAGCGAAAAACCTGCATAAAAAGATCAACACTTTTACAATAATTGCTACAAATTTGGTTCGAGAGCAATTAAAAACTGACTGAATTCAGGATACTTGTTTACTATATTTTTACATAAATTAATTATTAATTAGTCTCAATTTGTAAAGCACAATTGAGTAATGAGTTTTCGAAGAACAGTCTAAAAAAGTGAAAGGTCAGCCCCAAAGTGAAGATAAAGCAGTCTTATAAAAGGGTAGAAACCGTCTTACTTGACGCAGTCGGATGCTGATAGAAACTGGACAGAGAATTGTCTGCGTTGTCGTTTAAGACCCATACTGCTAGGGTACACAGTACTGAAGCTTACATTGGACACTTTCTCGGGAGTGGTTCTGTAACTAGCAAGTTGGTTTTGTTTGGTCAGTTTATGATCACCATTGAGGTAGTCACAAGTTCCATCGCTTGCTGCCACAGACGGAGTCACGGTGGGAAAAGTTGGATAAAGAAACACCTGATCTTTGCACTCCTTCCCACTTTTCTCAAGAGACTGAAACAAGCCTTAATCAGCACTCTATCCTTATGTAATATAAGACAATTAACGTATCAAAAAGAGTATTAAAAACTAATATAAACTGCAATAATATTTGTGGAACTATTTTCTCAATTTTTTTTGGCATATTGATAGAATCGCTCTGGCCCGAAGCAGTACCTCGCGGGTTAAGTTCTGCAGGCACACTTAAACCAAATAATCGTCAAGCTTATGATCTTGGGTCGCACCAACCGCCCACTCTGTCCGCGATCCAAGTCCTTCTGGACTACACCTACCCCGGGTCGAGGTGTCACCGCCATTCAACGCAAAATTATGTAAGACAAGGGGTGAATGCGGAAGATTTTGTAATATGAGAGGTGAATGCGGTGAAAAACCTTTATCACCTGGTAGCAGTGAAAATACATAAATTCACATATTTTTCTGATTTTTCCTTGACACGGGATCTAGGTTAGCAGACCCCGCTTTCGGCAAATTGACGACTCTGCCTAGTGGGTGTGTTATTTCTTCCTCTGATGTCATAATCAGTCATGCATTAACGTCGTGGCACGTTTTCGATTAATAATATTTCGCATAGGAAGATTCTATAATCCTGGACCGAATACCAAGTCATAATCAGTTCTATGCAAGTCTACATGCAAAACATATTTCGTTTTTCAGTACTGGACAAATCTAATTGCAAATCACGCAAGTCTGACAAGTCTTGGTCAAGGTTTGGATAAAACTTGCAAATTGACTTCAATAATTCTTGCAACATTTCATCCATAATCCGCGGTTCTTCACAACTGATGCCAATTGATACCAGAGGGCACTATAGGACCCAGGGGTCACAATGGATCAATACAGGTGTTCAGCTTTTTCTGGGCCGTTTTCAGCCGTTTTTCAGGCATTTGAAGCTTAGTTAATGACTTGATATTAGGTCTGGCCTTGTTCGGACCTTTTTTAGTCCTTTTTTTCAATTTTCGGCTAATTTTTTGCGTTTTACTGACCTATTTCGGACTAGTTAGACTTTGATTTAGTCTTGTCAAGTCGTGGCCAAGACATGAAGACATGAATTTAGACTTGCTAAGTCTTGGACAAGACTTGAAGCAATAATTGGCAAGTCTTGGCCAAGACCTGGATTTAGACGTGCCAAGTCTAGGCCGAGACTTTGATTTAGACTGCCAGGTGTAAACAGTGACATGATCTTAGCTTTAATTGAGTAAGGAAATGACACTTGTAATAAGATTTACCCAGTACTGAAACGGACTTGGTATTAGGTGCGGGAAGTACCAAAAGTTATATGTCTCTTAAATTACCCTCTCTTGAAAATTTTTGAGGCTTGACTAAAAAAATGGAATTCTGATGTAAAAAGACCTAATCATTTGTTCAATTAAGGATCAATCGAAAGTTGCAAATTTATTAGCGATTTTAAGTTTTGTGATAAATTGACTTCTCAAAGTTTTATCGTTTTGGAGTGATTTACTGCAAAAAAATATGCCCAAGCAGAGCATTAAGTGCATTCAAATTTCCTGATATTTCGCCTCAGTTAAAACAACTTTGTCTTTTCAATTCTCGGTATGCACCACTGTGAGATAAAGATGGAATTTTTTCATGACCTTTTAATAACAAGACAGTCAAAATTGTGCCTAGTCTCTGGATTGAAATACGTTGAAAAAGCTATAAACAGCTGCAGCTAGTTGAAAAATTATACAAAGAGTAATTTTAAAACTGTTATTACAAATGTCGTTAAACCAAATTTTGTGGCGACTGACTTTAATAAAAAAGAACACTTGACCAAATATCTCCTCAATTGTTCGTTTCATTAAAAGTTCTGAGAAATTACCGTGTGCTGCAGCATATTACTTCATTTTGCAGTTCTTTACGTAGTTCATTATGCAATTGTTTTTCAAATTTATATGCAATACTTTTCGCAATTTTCTGCAGAGCCTTTGATTGGTTTTTCGTTTGTGCCCTGCCCCAACTTAGTGGGTGCATATTATTTGCAGACCCCAGAAACAGGTGCAAAATTTTTACACAATGATTTACCATGTAATGACGAGTGCTATGTAATTGGGGGACCATAAGGTACTGGGGGGGCACAAACAAAGATCCGGTTATTGTTAGTTATTACACAAGTATCATCTATAAACTGAACTATTTTGAAATTACATTCTATTTTATCTATTATATTATTGATGTATAATATAAGTTTCAGAAGTCTAGCACTGTTCCCTGGGCTACACTGTTTCTTATTGTTTCCCACTTTGAAACCTCATTATTCAATTATACGGCCTGCACCTAAAAAAATTTTTAATTTTTTTTTTTAATTTTTTTGCATGAATTTTGAAACATTATTCCCAGTCAATAAATTCAGCCAAAATATGATTTGATACATTAATTGTATTTTGCCAATACAAAAAGCAACACTGACAGTTGAGTAGATTGAGTTTCTCTAAAATCGTACTTGACTTTATTTTGTTTGCAGAAAAACTCTTCCATTTGGTCTTCCATTGAACGTTCCATTAAAATTAAATTTTTGACAACGGATTTGTGATAGCTGTGGGCCGATGGTAAAATAGATCTAATGGATTCTCTATTTTGAATATTGGTGTTAATTAATCTTTTTAACTTTTTTGGGGGGGGGGAAAGAAGAGAGGAGGTGAACCTTGTTACGACTAGAGTTGTTGTGATCTGACATTTTCTTGTTGCGGCTCCCAAACATTAATGGCTCAGCTTTGAATGTCTTAGCGACCCTGGAGAAGACATACACCATGCATCCAGCATCATAGGACACGAAGACTATTCGGATAAGATGCCACAGAAGCTCCAGAACCAAAATTGCGTTCCGATTGGCCAATAAAAATTGCATACAACACAGGAACCCTGAAATAAGTTTAGATTGTTTGTGAGTAAAGATTGTTTGTTTAGATAGTTTGGGAAAAAATTAGTGATTGTGATGAACTGTTGTGATAGGGAAAAGCATAATATAGCAAAATTATTACGCTTTTAACGTTGAATGCAGAAAACCTGGGTAATTTTTGAAATATTACGATGAGTATGAACACAATTATGATGAGTATGAGTATGAAAGTATTGAATATTATTCGCCATTTTCCTTGGAATCGCAATGAGTAAGTGAGTAAGAATACTGAATACGAATTGAAACTGCACCGAAATGCAAGGAATATAAACATTTTTTTAATAATTTTGACGAAAAAGAATTCTGAATATGAGTTGCAATTATTGTTACAAAAGCAATCAGTAAAAATTCTGAACCTGAATTGCAAAATTTCTTAAAATATCGATGAGAAAGAAGTCTGAATATGAATAGCAATTTTTCTCAGAATTGAAATGAGTAAGAATTTTGAACAAAAAAGCTTTTCTAGCAGCTGCAAAGAGCACAAATTCTCAATATGATTTGCATTTTTTCTCAGAGTTGCAATAATTACGAACATGGACTATGAATCTCAATTCTTCTTAAACTTGCCATGAGTAAAAATTCTGAACATGAATTGAATTTTTTTTCTCAAAAATGCTATGTTTAAGAATTCTTAACACTAGTAAAAAGTTTCTTTCAATTGCAATGAGTACGAACAAGGAAAAAGAATTTGAAACTTTTCTTGGGATTGCGAGCAATAAGAATTCTAAAAAAATCAGCGATTTTTCAAAAAATTGCAATAAGAAAAAACTCAGCAAAAAATTGCGATTATTCTCAAAACTGCAATGATTAAAAAGTCTGAATGTAAATTTAAATTTTTCTTGTTATTGCGAGCTGAAAAACTTCTGAAAAAAAATCAGCGATTTTTCTGAAATTTGCAATGAATAAAAACTCAGAAAAGAGTTGCAATTACTCTCAGAACTGCAATGATTAAAAAGTCTGAATATGAATTAAAATTTTCTTAAAGTTGCGATGGGTAAGAAATCTGAACATTATTTATTTTTTTTTGCAGAAAATCAAAGTTAAAAAAAACTCGGACTATGAATGGGATTTTCCTAGAAAAGCAATGTTTCCTGGAATTTCGATTTTTGATATTTCTGAATATGAATTGCAACTTATATTAGAACTTCGATGATAAAAAATTCTGAATACGATTTTTCTCAAAAATGCTATGAGTAAAAATTCTGAATATGAATCTTAACTCTTCTTAGAGTTGCAATGAGTGAGAAAACTGAAAGAAAACTGATTTTTTTTCTCAGAAAAATTTGCGACACGATTTTCTTACTAGTGCAGTGAATAAAATTTTGAAAAAGAATTGAGATTATACTCAGAACTCAGATGATTAAAAAGTCTGATTAGGAATTAAATTTTGTTACAATTGCGACGTTTAAGAAGTCTGAATATGAATTGAATTTAGGCAGAATTGCAAAAAGAAAAAACTGTGAATATGATTTGCAACTTTTCTTAGTATTGCAAAACGTAAATTTCTGAGCGAGAGTTGAATTTGTATCAAAAATGCGATTTGGAAGAATTCCGAGCAAAAATCGAATATTTTCTTCGAGTTACGAAGCTACGATGCGACGGAACTCTGACTAAGAATTGCCATGAGTTTTTGGAATTATCTTTTTAGCCAAGAAATAGTCAAAACAAAGCGCGCTATTTCTAGTTTTTTAAAATAAAAAACAAAATCAACTTTCTTTTCCAGATTTTTGCTAAAAAAATTTCCAATTGCTAAAAATCCCATTTTTATAACAATATAGGTCGAACTCTTTCTGCTTAAAAAACTGAGCATGGCGATTGAGCATGGCAAGTGCGATTAATCCTCATAAAGCGGTGGTCGTCAAGACAAAATTTTTTCAGTTACCTAAAAATTGATGCAGTCATGTTTAACGGAGAAATGTGGTAATTGAAACAAAACAGGACAAATTTTTCAGTATAATTTTGTAAGAAGGCCTGTATTTGAACATGTTTTACCCTCTTTACATGTTGACCACTCTAAATATAAGAATTGTATTTAATATCATAACTGCAGCCCGCCAATAAAGAAATTAGTAAAAGTAAAACGTTTAAATATTGTTGAATACTAAATGAAAAGATCTTGTTGTCAAAAGAAAACATTTTTCTTACACAAAATTTGATTACTCAATTGATAAAATGTGATGCAAAATATCCTTTTTAATTGAAATTGGACATATTTTGTTGGGTCACATTTAATTGAAATGTAGGACGTTCTACTTCTTAATATGTAGGGGCTGAAAAGGGTGATAATTAAAAAAAAACACGTATATAAAGGTCTTCAAGATAATTTGTACGGATAAGCTCGCACTTAAGAAGTGTTTTTCTTTCCCTCATAAGGCTGGAAATTATGACCACCCTAGAAAAAATTGTATTTGTCACCAAAAATACAGCCCAGCAAAAGTTAGGGGGCTGGTTTGAGGGTAAAATAGACGCAAGAATTAGTACTCACCCACTGCTATAGCTAGCATGAAGACCACAATCAGTTTGCACCTTACAGTGGAAGCCGCGAATTGCATGCGATACCTTTCAGGAGTCACAATCGCAGCATACCTGAAAAGAAATGTCGTCTGAGAAAATTGTCTCAAAATCAACAAAATTATAAAATTTGGGCCCCATGAAGTAACCCATATGAAATAGCCATTCGTACTTATGAATATCTCAAGTTGAACATGAATGGTGTTCAGATAAAGTGCGTCAAAATGCACTAAGTTAATCAAACACTTTCTTTTGGAAAGCAGCATTTCTCTTTTTGGAGTTTTGGAGACTATTCCATTTTTTGCTCCTGAAAATCTCCCGTGGTATCATCATTGCAGCAGACATGTGGCAGGCTACGGTAAATTGAGTGATTTGTGCCAGAAGAAGTGAATGAAGTGAACGTTGTCATCAGGACAGAAAAAAAAAAACGAAACAACTAGGCAGTTCATAAGAAAAAGTTTTAATTTCAGCCTGTTGCAGTTTGAGTTATTCATAATATGATAATAGGATCAACCTCTTGACCAATATCTATGCGTTTTGTGTAACTGTTTTTGCGTTGAAAAAGCCCTATGTTGACAGCAAAAACTATTTATAAAAAATTGAAAATTTAGCTCAGCACTTTTCGTTAATAGCGTTAAGAAATTCGGCGTGCAAAAGAGATTAATTAGACAGAAATTAGGGAACATATCATGCGGTCGGAAAAATTTATTGAAAATTAGTTGCGCGAAATCTCCTCGGTTTAGTAATTAAAAAGTTAAAGGCTGATGGCTGAACAGCACTTGCTCATAACTCAACTTTCAGAAAATCGTTTTCTCAAAAGGATCTTGTGTAATAAATAACAAAATACGAAAATAATTCCAGTAAATAACGATTCAAACTACATAAAGCGAAAACAGCGAAACTGTGAACATTTACCGTGGATCATAGTGACCAGATTTTGTTATTGTCTCTCGCGCTATTACAAAGACTACGCTTGTAGATATTATTTCAAACTCTTAAATCAAATTTACTTGCTTTTACTTTTTTTTAACTTTCCAATTTTTACATGACAAATGACGGAATTTATGTGATTGTTTTGTTTCAGCTTTTAGTTGACGCTGGATCGTTATCTTTCGCGATTATTGCAAAAAAAAGGGTTATCTTTTAGTAAATTGCTAAATCTTGAAATGATCATGCAACATTGACCAAACTAAGCTCCGAATTCAATGGTTTTTATAGATGCATGTCATGATTCTTTGTTCCGACCCCACTTGTGGGGGGAGGAACTATATACTCAAATGGGTTTTTTTTGTTCAGTCAATTTTGGCCGATTGATATATTCATCGCAGAGAAATGTGAGTGGTATCATTAAAAAGCTGGTCCAGCGTAGAATTCAAAACTAAAAAATTTTTTTGATTTTCGTTTTTGTTCGAGGAGTTATCGAGGATTGAAGTTTTGTGTGAACAAGGGATATTTCTTCAATTTTAGTGTGATTTTTCTTCAAATTAAGATATTTTCTATAAAAAATGTATTTCAAACTTAAATTGCTTGCCAAAAAATGAACCAGTTTCGTGTTCCTAATAGACTAAAGGCGATAAAAAAAACTAGTTCTGGTCACATAGGGAGCTTCAATATAAAAAAAATCGAAATTTATTGGAGAGCTCTTTTTTTATAAAACTTTTCTACATTTTTTGCTTTTATAAGTCACCTAGAGAAAAGCCACTTTTCAAATCGAGGTTCCATTAATGAAAAACCTCCTTTACAGTCAAATGAAGCCCAATGAACAACAGAAATTGTTTTCAAGGATTGCTCATATTTTTTTTTAATTTCGACTCTGAGTTTTCGTAATTTTAAATGAAATTTTGAATTTGTTTTTGAGTTTTTACTAAATTTTTGGAGTCTTATGGCACGGGCTCATTGACTAACAGTGCAATATGTTCCGTAATGAGATTTAAGTCAAAATATCTAGTGCTTTGAGTGGACAGCTAATGGCTGTTAAGACTTTAAATAAAATTTTTCGAAAACTTTTTCGAACGCTAAGCAATCATAAACTTATTATCTTGAACTGTAAGTCAGTCTCTGTGATGACAGCACCCTCCTCCGTCCTACTGTAACCCAATTTGATCTAGTTGGCGGTTTTATCTTCTAACTTTTAGTAATATGACTTCAATGACACAATATTTCAAAAGGTTTTAAATTTTTTTTTTGGATATTTCCGTATTATTGGTTACTTTTGAAATCTTTTCACATTAACCTAAAAATGAAAGCTCCAATTGGCTTCAAGAAGACATTCAATGGACCACAGATAATTTTTTCAGAGAAAAGCTTATGGTTTCAAAGGGCTTCGAACCGTTTCTTCTTGCACCTCTCTACTGAATTTTTGGATTTTGCCTGATTTTGTTGTTGTTTTCATAGTCATAAGACTTGTTGTGATGTCTTGTTGATCAACTATGCATGACAAACATCCTGATACTCCTTTGGAAGCATATTTGAGCGTATTTATTTACTTCCGTAAAAATTTGTCGGATTTAATGGCTGTTAAGAATTTGAAAATAATTTTTCGAAAATTTTTGAATATTAACCAATCTAAAAATTTTCGTGAACTGGTAGTCAGTCTCAGTATTGACAGAACCCACTTGCTTTTTACTGAAACAAAAAATTTTTGAAAAAAAATTTGGATATTCTTGTATTATTGGTTACTTTTGAACTCTTATCACATTATCCAAAAATATACTCATTATCCAAATTTTATTGGCTTGGAAAAGACTTTCAGTGGATCAGAGACAAATTTTTCAGAGAAAAGCTGATGGTTTAAATGGTTTTGAAGTTTTCTTCTCTCACTTTTCTACTGAATTTAGGTTTTCGCATGCTTCTGTTGTTGTTTTCATAGTCATAAAACTTATTGTGATCTCTTATTGATTATCTATGCATGACAATACATCTTTTTCCTACCATTGT
Source organism: Convolutriloba macropyga (assembly GCF_964194025.1). Taxonomy (NCBI): domain Eukaryota; kingdom Metazoa; phylum Xenacoelomorpha; order Acoela; family Convolutidae; genus Convolutriloba; species Convolutriloba macropyga. The sequence goes on along the minus strand of NC_134473.1, from coordinate 7,913,469 downwards.
GTTATTTCTGAGCGTATTTTTTGACCTCCGTTAAAAGCTTTTGAATTTAATGGCTGTTAAGACTTTAAAAAAAGTTTCTCGAAATTTTTTTGAACATTAACCGATCCTAAGCTTTTTTCCGTGGACTGTTAGTCAGTCTTAGTACTTACAGGATCCCTTTTTATTTCTAAAGCAGTCAAAAACGATCTGGTTGGCGGTTTTATCTTCTACCTATTAGTTTTAAAACTTCGAGGCCAATAGTTTTTATGTGTTTTTTTTTCAATTTTTCGGGTAGTTTTCCTAATTTTTGGATCCTTTTGAAATCTTATCACATTATCCCAATACTGATAGTTCCCATTGGTTTAGGGAAGACATTCAAGGGATCATATACAAAGTTTTCAGAGAAGAATTTATAATTTAAATTGCTTCGACACTTTCATCTGGCACTTTTCTACTGAATTTTTGGTTGCTGCCTGTATTTTTCTGTTGTTATTTTCATCTTCAAAAACTTGTTGTAAGGTCGTATTGACCAAATACGAATAGCCAGCAACTTTTTTTGTCCCATGGAGGCATAATTTAGCATATTTTGTCGGTTTCTTTGAAAGCTAGTGAAATTAATGGCGTTGATACTACGAGCTTTCTCAAAAATTTCGTGGTTCTATTGTATTTGTTCATATTTGATTTTTTAAAACTATATGTGCAAAAAAGGGGAATCTCATTGCTGTTCAAAAATTAATTGAACATGAAAAAGTTTTTAGAGAAAAGTTAAATGCCTTCGACACTTTTCTCGCTCAATTATTTTCTTGAATTTGCTGACGTAAACTTTCTGTCCGCTGTATAGTTAGGAGAAATAAAATTTGAGTAGTTAAGGTTTTATCTGACTGCATTTTGACGTTGTTACTATGTGCTTTTAAATTTAGATATTCACTTTTTGCCGTGAAATTTTGTTTTTGCTAATTTTTTTTGTTCGTAGTCTTTTTAAGGTCAGATCTCATTGGCGCTGTAATAAGGCATGGCATTATGTAATTCAATTAGTAGATAGGTTGTGTGACGATTGTTTTAAACTCAAACATCTATTTTTGTTATTCCTTCATTTGGTTGACAATTAAGTCAAAAATGTAGATGAACTCGGGTTGGAACATCATGTGCGAACGCACATTAACGAGCCGCCTTGTTTATTCAAAAGCTTTAAGGGGAAGTAATTATAGACTTTTTCAAGAAGATAAGTTATACACAAAATTTTAAGCATACCTGTTGGGGTTTATCCTTGACTTTTAAGAGACAGTTAACCCATCGGAGGCATAGTTGCGAAGAGGAGCTGAGACCCCAGATTCGAAATACAAAAAGATTTTGTCTATTTTGCAATAATTTCCTATTCTTCGCAAAAGTTTGAATTATGTCCAATTTTTATCTAAATCGTCCAATCATAGCCAATTTTAGTCTGAACCGCAACCTTAAAATTCCACCACCTCACCACAAGATGATATCTTGTATTAATTCAATTGAAATCAATTATGCACTCAATTAATACATATACAAGAACCGCAATTAAGCCACAAGAATCTTCTCCGTTTGTAACCCGCACCCCCACCCCAGCTTAGTGGGCGCATATTATTTGCACCCCCGTGTCATATTTTTACATAATGAATTACAATGTAATGACACGTGCTTTGTAATTGGTGGTGCATAACGTACTAGGCGGGGGGGCACAAACGGAAAAGATCAAGGCACATTTTTAGAAAAAAAAAAACGTTAAGATGTTTTATAGAAAATGTTTCACCTGTTGAGTTGTATGAGAAGTATAATCCACATGGAAGAGAAAGTGACGACTGAGAAGAGGGCGGAGTTGAGGATGCAGAAAGTGTTCCTAATGTTGACAGAGTCCAACTCAAGGGCGCCAAACTGCAGCAAAACAATTTGAATCTATACTATTTTAAGTGCAATTTAAAAGTTTTGGAGCAGTTTTTTTTAATTTTTTATTACATTTACACATTCACATTGTATGGGGAATAATTTTTCTAGTAAATATGTTTTAATAGTTTAATGCAATCGCTAACCAAAATGAAAAATGTTGTCTCCATCGCAAGAAAAATGTTGCCTCCAACAAAGTTTCTGGCAAGATTTCAATTTATCGAGAATTCTGCTTTCTTTTTCTTTTATTGATTTTTCAAAATGATATGAAAGTTTATTTTATTAGGAAAACATATTTCGAATACACGTTCACGATCTACGATGCCAGCCCAGATCTCAATATCAAGTTAATAATATATTTGAGCCAGCGAAGAAGATCTTAATGGAGTTTTTAATAACGCAAGCACCTGCGAAAATAAGAAACATTACGGCAACACTTTTTTGTTTAAAATTCAGAGTCAGTTTTAATGTCAATAAACAATTCGGTTTTAATCCAAATAAATATAGTGCTATTTTTAGCAAATGAACACAGTGCTTTAACACTTATTGCTAAAAGCTGTACAAGATTACCAAAAAAAGAAAAATTTTTATCAGTCGAATATTTGCCCGAAGATTGTGATAGACACACCTTATTCAATTTTGTTTGTGAGTTATAGGTTTTGCATTGCATTATATTATGAAAAGAAGTTGTTAGGTTTTTTAACAATACAATATTGTACATGTGCTCCAAAACTAATTAATTCTGTTGCAATTAAAACAGAATAAAGATGATGTCTAATTTCTGCAGAAACATTTTTGTAGGCTCTAAAATGAAAGTATACGAAATCAAGCGTGAACAATTTCCATTCCTCAATTGGATATGCTGTTACTGCAAAAACTTTACTTTGAAAAACAAAATCATTCTCAAAGTTATCTCAATTATTTTCTAACAAATAAATCTCACTCAACGACGTTCATCACATTCGATTTTTCTTTTAGAGAAAAAAATTCTAAACATCCATGAAACTGAAGCTGATTGAAAACGAATTTTTTGGACAAATAAACAAAACTGCTCACTTTTCCTCACTTTTTTGAATTGAGAATAAATAGAGCTAAACGGTCAATTCCAACTGGGTGATGTAAGAACAGCAAAAAAAAATACTTCGCAATTACAGAAAGAAGTCTCTAAAAAGTTCATGTTCCTGAAACATCTTTCAGACCGAAAGCAAAAAATTTCGTTTGAAAGCACAGTTAAAAAGGCTTAAAAAATAATTGTAGATTTTTGCCAACATTTTTTAATGTTTTTCCTCAATAAACTTGAGTAATTTTGTTATACAAATTCCATAGTTTCTTATGCTAAAGCTATTTGTTGGTCTGCAGAGCTTTTTGGTTTCAAAACTTGTGCCATTTTCAGAAATTCTTTTATCTTTAATTATTGTCTAACCTAGAATTAGGAACATAATTTCTATTTTGATTTTTTCAATCTTGTCGAACGCGTTCATAACCTTTTTTTCTTCTCTAGCTAATCGAACTATTCAACTGAGAAAAAATATATCAAAATATCAATGAATTTGAAGTTGATTAAAAACAATTTAGGACAAGCACAAAACAAAGACAAATAAACAAACCTACTCACTTTTTCACATTTTTTTAAACTGAGAAACAAACAACAGAACTAAGCCGTCAATTCCAACTGAATTACGTAGTACCAGCAATAATTCCTTTGCAAATGAAATAAAAATGCTAAAGACTTTCTTCTCCTGAAAAATCTCTCAGAAAGAAAGCGAAACTCGCAAACAGGAGGATGAAAAAAAAATTTGTAGATTTTTTCCAACAATTTTTAATGTTTTTCTTCAAAAAAACTATGAGTATTTTGATGCACAAGCTACAAAAGTTTCTCACGCTAAAGATAACTGTTGGTCTACAGAGCTTTTTGGCCGCAAAATTACGCCTTTTTCAGAATTCGTTAATCTTGAATTAGGAACTTTTTTTGGATCATTTTTTTTTACTTCTTTAGTCTTTTTGAGCGTGTTTACAATCATTTTTGTCTTCATTAGTTAATAGAAACTTTCAACTGAGAAACAGAATTTTCTAATTCTAGTTGAATTTCAAGTTGATTGAAAACGAACCTTTAGGACAAACCTACTCAATTTCCCTCAGCTGTACAAGATTAGCAAAAAAAGAAAAATTGTTTATCAGTCGAATCTTTGCCTGAAGATTGTGATAGACACACCTTATTCAATTTTGTTTGTGAGTTATAGGTTTTGCATTGCATTATATTATGAAAAGAAGTTGTTAGGTTTTTAACAATACAATATTGTACATGTGCTCCAAAACTAATTAATTCTGTTGCAATTAAAACAGAATAAAGATGATGTCTAATTTCTGCAGAAACATTTTTGTAAGCTCTAAAATGAAAGTATGCGAAATCAAGCGTGAACAATTTCCATTCCTCAATTGGATATGCTGTTACTGCAAAAAATTTACTTTGAAAAACAAAATCATTCTCATAGTTATCTCAATTATTTTCTAACAAATGAATCTCACTCAACGAAGTTCATCACATTCGATTATTCTTTTAGAGAAAAAAATTCTAAACATACATGAAACTGAAGCTGATTGAAAACGAATTTTTTGGACAAATAAGCAAAAGTGCTCACTTTTCCTCACTTTTTTGAATTGAGAAACAATAGAGCTAAACGGTCAGTTCCAACTGGGTGATGTAAGAACAGCAAAAAACTACTTCGCAATTGCAGAAAGAAGTCTTTAAAAAGTTCATGTTCCTAAAACATCTGTCAGACCGAAAGCAGAAAATTTAGTTTGAAAGCACAATTAAAAAGGCTTAAAAAATAATTGAAGATTTTTGCCAACATTTTTTAATGTTTTTCCTCAATAAACTTGAGTAATTTTGTTAGACAAATTTCATAGTTTCTTATGCTAAAGCTATTTGTTGGTCTGCAGAGCTTTTTGGTTTCAAAACTTGTGCCATTTTCAGAATTTCTTTTATATTGAATTATTTTCTAACCTTGAATTAGGAACATAATTTCTATTTTGATTTTTTCAATCTTGTCGAACGCGTTCATAACCTTTTTTCTTCTCTAGCTAATCGAACTATTCAACTGAGAAAAAATGTATCAAAATATCAATGAATTTGAAGTTGATTAAAAACAATTTAGGACAAGCATAAAAAAAGGACAAATAAACAAACCTACTCACTTCTTCACATTTTTTTAAACTGAGAAAAAAACAACAGAACAAAGCGGTCAATTCCAACTGAATTACGTAGTACCAGCAAAAATTCCTTTGCAAATGAAAAAAAATGCTAAAGAGTCTCTTCTCCTGAAAAATCTCTCAGAAAGAAATCAAAACTCGCAAACAGAAAGATGAAAAAAAATTTGTAGATTTTTTCCAACACTTTTTTAATGTTTTTCCTCAAAAAAACTATGAGTTTTTTTATGCACAAGCTACAAAAGTTTCTCACGCTAAAGATAACTGTTGGTCTACAGAGCTTTTTGGCCGCAAAATTACGCCTTTTTCAGAATTCGTTAATCTTGAATTAGGAACTTTTTTTGGATCATTTTTTTTTTTACTTCTTTAGTCTTTTTGAGCGTGTTTACAATCATTTTTGTCTTCATTAGTTAATAGAAACTTTCAACTGAGAAACAGAATTTTCTAATTCTAGTTGAATTTCAAGTTGATTGAAAACGAACCTTTAGGACAAACCTACTCAATTTCCCTCAGCTGTACAAGATTAGCAAAAAAAGAAAAATTGTTTATCAGTCGAATCTTTGCCTGAAGATTGTGATAGACACACCTTATTCAATTTTGTTTGTGAGTTATAGGTTTTGCATTGCATTATATTATGAAAAGAAGTTGTTAGGTTTTTAACAATACAATATTGTACATGTGCTCCAAAACTAATTAATTCTGTTGCAATTAAAACAGAATAAAGATGATGTCTAATTTCTGCAGAAACATTTTTGTAAGCTCTAAAATGAAAGTATGCGAAATCAAGCGTGAACAATTTCCATTCCTCAATTGGATATGCTGTTACTGCAAAAAATTTACTTTGAAAAACAAAATCATTCTCATAGTTATCTCAATTATTTTCTAACAAATGAATCTCACTCAACGAAGTTCATCACATTCGATTATTCTTTTAGAGAAAAAAATTCTAAACATACATGAAACTGAAGCTGATTGAAAACGAATTTTTTGGACAAATAAGCAAAAGTGCTCACTTTTCCTCACTTTTTTGAATTGAGAAACAATAGAGCTAAACGGTCAGTTCCAACTGGGTGATGTAAGAACAGCAAAAAACTACTTCGCAATTGCAGAAAGAAGTCTTTAAAAAGTTCATGTTCCAAAAACATCTGTCAGACCGAAAGCAGAAAATTTAGTTTGAAAGCACAATTAAAAAGGCTTAAAAAATAATTGAAGATTTTTGCCAACATTTTTTAATGTTTTTCCTCAATAAACTTGAGTAATTTTGTTAGACAAATTTCATAGTTTCTTATGCTAAAGCTATTTGTTGGTCTGCAGAGCTTTTTGGTTTCAAAACTTGTGCCATTTTCAGAATTTCTTTTATATTGAATTATTTTCTAACCTTGAATTAGGAACATAAATTCTATTTTGATTTTTTCAATCTTGTCGAACGCGTTCATAACCTTTTTTCTTCTCTAGCTAATCGAACTATTCAACTGAGAAAAAATGTATCAAAATATCAATGAATTTGAAGTTGATTAAAAACAATTTAGGACAAGCATAAAAAAAGGACAAATAAACAAACCTACTCACTTCTTCACATTTTTTTAAACTGAGAAAAAAACAACAGAACAAAGCGGTCAATTCCAACTGAATTACGTAGTACCAGCAAAAATTCCTTTGCAAATGAAAAAAAATGCTAAAGAGTCTCTTCTCCTGAAAAATCTCTCAGAAAGAAATCAAAACTCGCAAACAGAAAGATGAAAAAAAATTTGTAGATTTTTTCCAACACTTTTTTAATGTTTTTCCTCAAAAAAACTATGAGTTTTTTTATGCACAAGCTACAGTAGTTTCTCACGCTAAAAATAACTGTTGGTCTACAGAGCTTTTTGGCTGCAAAGTTACGCCTTTGTCAGAATTCGTTAATCTTGAATTATGAACTTTTTTAGATAATTTTTTTTACTTCTTTAGTCTTTTTGAGCGTGTTTACAATCATTTTTGTCTTCATTAGTTAATAGAAACTTTCAACTGAGAAACAGAATTTTCTAAATCTAGTTGAATTTCAAGTTGATTGAAAACGAACCTTTAGGACAAATAAACAAACCTCCTCAATTCTCCTTATTTGTTTTTTAAAATGAGAAAAAATAGAACTAAGCGGTCAATTACAACTGGATGACGTAGGAGGTAGGAACAGTGAAAAATTTCTCTGCATTTGCAAAAATAACAATTTCTAATTAGTCTTTCCCCCTAATTAGTAGTTGAGGGTCTGAAGAGGTTTTGGCTGCAGCACTTGCGCCTCTGCCAGAATTTCATTATTCTTGAATTAGGAACAAATTTTCTATTTTTTTTAATTTTTTCAATCTTGTTGCACGTGTTAAATACTTATTTTCTTCTCTATAAAAACAAAACTGCTCAGTTCCCCTCATTTTTTTTTAAATTTGAGAAACATTAGAGCTAAGCAGTCAATTCAAACTGGGTGACGTAAGAACAGCAAAAAAATTTCTTCGCAATTGGAGAGAAAAATTTCTAAATAGTTCATGTTCCTGAAACATATGTCAGACCGAAAGCAAAAACTTTTGTTTGAAACCAGAACGAAAACGCAAATAGAAAGGCTAAAGAATTAAATGTAGGTTATTGTCAAAATTTTTTCATGTTTTCTTCAATAAAATTGAGTAATTTTGTTATACAAATTCCATAGTTTCTTAGGCTAAAGCTATTTGTTGGTCTGCAGAGTTTTTTGGCTGCAAAACTTGTGCCTTTGTCGGAATTATATCCTTTATTTCTTTCTCTAGCTAAGAAAATTCTTCAACTGAGAAAAAGATATTTCTAAACATCAATGTAAATGAAGTTGACTGAAAACTAATTTTAGGACAAACAAAAATAAGTTCTCATCATCTTTTAATTGAAAAACAATAGAACTGAGTGGTCAATTCCAACTTGATGCCGTAAGAACAGCAAAAAAATTCTTCGCAGTTGCCGAAAATAGTTTTTAATGAAATTTCTCACACTGAAACAACTTTTTAGAAAAGCAAAACAAAGTCGCAACTAGACGAAAAAAATATTTAAAGATATTCTCCAAAAGTTTTAACTGTTTTCCTCAAAAACTTGAGTATTTGTGTAAAACAAACTCCATACTTTCAAACGCTAAAGCTAATCGGTGGTCTGCAGAGATTTTTGGCTGATAAACTTGCGCCTTTGTCAGAATATTTGTAAGTTGAATTATTGTCTAACCTTGAATTAGGAACATAATTTCTATTTTGATTTTCAACCTTGTCGAACGCGTTCATAACCTTTTTTTCTTCTCTAGCTAATCGAACTCTTCAATTGAATAAAAAAATATCTAAATATCAATGAAATTGAAGTTGATAAAAATTAATTTAGGACAAGCAAAAAACAAGGACAAATAAAAAAACGTACTCTTTTTTATCATTTTTTTGAACTGGTTGACGTAGAAACAGCAAAAATTCCTTCGCAAATGAAAAAAAATTCTAAATAGTCTCTTCTCCTGATTTATCTCTCAGAAACAAAGCAAAACTTTTGTTTGAAAACAAAATAAAACTGCAACCAGAAAGACGAAAAACGCAACCAGAAAGACGAAAAATACTTTATAGATTTTTGCCTAAACTTTATATTATTTTTTCGTCAAGTGCAAAAACTCCAAAGATGCAAAAACTCCAAAGTTTCTTGCGCTAAAGCTGTTGGTCTACAGAGCTTTTTGACTGCAAAGTTACGCTTTTGTCAGAAATTCATTAATCTTGAATTAGGAACTTTTTTGGATAATTTTTTTTACTTCTTTAGTCTTGTTGAGCGTGTTTACAATCAGTTTTTTCTTCATTAGTTAATAGAAACTTTCAACTGAGAAACAGAATTTTCTAAATCTCGTTCAATTTCAAGTTGATTGAAAATGGACCTTTAGAACAAATAAACAAACCTCCTCAATTTTCCTCATTTATTTTTTAAAATGAGAAACAATAGAACTAAACAATCCAACTGGATGTCGTAGGATGTAGGAACAGCAAAAAATTTCTCTGAATTTGCAAAAATAAGAATTTCTAATTAGTCTTTTCTCCTGAAAGAAAACAAAAACATTTGTTTGAAAGCACAACAAAAACGCAACCAGAAAAAAGAAAAAATTGTTTGAAGATTTTGCCAACAATTTTCAGTGGTTTTCCTCAATAAACTTCATTATTTTGTTACTCAATTTCTATAGTTTTTTACGCTAAAAGCAGTTGTTGGTCTGCAAAGCATTTGGCTGCAAGATTTGCGCCAATTGCAGAAAGAGTTCTTATATAGTCTCTCCTCCTGAGACATCTCTCGGAAAGAAGGAAAAATTTTTGTTTGAAAGCAAAACAAAAACGCAACCAGAAGGACAAAAAAACTATATTTAGATTTTTACCAACTTTTTTCTGAGGTTTTTTTTTTAAAAATTGATTATTTTTGTAACACAAATTCCATAGTCTCTTACGCTAATGCTAGTTGTTGGTCTGCAAGTCTTTTGGCTGCAAAACTTGCGCCTTTGTCAGAATTTCCTTTGTCTTGAATTATTTATAACACTTATTTTGGTTCTTCAACTAAAAAATTATTAACTGAGAAAAAAAACTAATTATCAATGAATCTTAAGTTGTATGAAAATAAATTTTTAGAACAAATAAACAAAACAACTCAGTTTTGCTCAATTTTTTTAAATCGAGAAGTAATAGAACAGAGGGGTCAACTCCAACTGGACGACGTAGGAACAGCAAAAATATTCTCCGCAATTGCAGAAAGTAGTTTCTAAATAGTCTGTCCTCCTGAAACAGCTGTCAGAAAGAAAGCAAAACATTTGTTTCAAAGCAAATCAAAAACAGAACAACAAAGAGGGAACAAAAAAATCAAAAACGGAACAAAAAAATATTAAAAGATATTTGCGAACAGTTTTCATTGTTTTTCCTCAAATCTTGAGTATTTTTGTTATACAAATTCCATTATTTCTCACGCTAAAGCTAGATGTTAGTCTGCAGACCCTTTTGGCTGCAAAACTTCTGCCTTTGCCAAAATTTCATCAGCCTTGAAATATCGTCTAATCCTGAATTAGGAACATAATTTTGATTTTGATTTTTTCAATCTTGTTGCACATTTTTCTAATCCTTCAGTCCTTTAATTATTACTGCTCGTATGTGCCATTGTCTTCGTTTTTGCCTTGATATTATTGTGTTGAATTTCGTCTCTTTTCCAGAATTGTTTGAAATATTATCGTAAAGAACTATTGCAGCCTTTGATTTACGCTGATGTTTGCTGTTCCCCATGGATCTCAAAAAAAAGAGAGTAAGCGTTGGTCTCACTGACGCCGGTCCTGATTGTGTTTGAAAATCTTGAACAATTAAAATAATCTGCAACATTTTTTTGGGGCTAATCTTTGCCCCTTTATTCCTTGTCACCAGTTCCTAGAGTCGTTAAATAATCATATTGAGAGTCTACCGTTAACCAAAAGCAATTCCACAATTGATTTCCACAAATTTCAATCCCTTTTGAAGTGAAGCGAATTAGAACAATTAATATAAGTCTGACAGAGCCTCCTTAGAAGTACTTTTTCGCAAGGAGAGTATCAAAGTAGACTTCGTATTCTGGTACACGTAGTTAGTTACCAATAGTGTAATTGTTCTTGAATTTCACAATTCATCTAAATACTGTAATTTCCCACAATTTAGGGTCTGATCGATCAATTTTCCGAACAAGAGAAGAAAAAAATTAAATCGTCTTCATTAATTACAGAAAACTTTTTCATTTTTTTTTAAATATTTACCATTCATCGCTAAATAGACCCTCATTTATTCAATCTTAAGTTGGCAGGTTTTTATGTTTTGTAGATTTTTATGTCTTGCTTTACTTGTTACTCAATGATATTTTGATGCTTCTGTGTGAAATCTTGTAATATGTCAAACGAACTCAGTGAGAAGCGACTTCGGCTCGTTTTACGTGAAATTTGCGCTTTTAAAATATGTGATATCTAATTGCGTCATATTTGCGGAATGAGCTTCCGGAAAAGTAATTTGCGGCGGAAAAGTAGTTTCTACTTTTCAACCTCCAATTTATGCGGAAAACATTGACTGATTTTTCCATACACGACACCGCCTTTCCATCTGCAAATAATGTAAGTAAGTATGTTTCACCGGTACATTACAGTGTATTAGGACAGGATAAAAAATTTACTAAAAAATTTGGTAATGGTAATGATATTTTTGCTAATGAGAAAAAATTAATCTTTTCCTAGTCTTGCTTTGCAATAGACATGAGCAGCGTTATGACTTAGATTCTTCGGAACGACGCATTGAACGTGCAATATTTCTCGATCCGCTCTCTTATTACATACTTTTTGTTCACAATTTTTACAATCGTGTCCTACTGAAATTTTTGTAGACTCCATGAAGTTATTGTGCTCAATCAACAGAAAAAGTCTGCCTAGAATCCGTTCTGTTTGTTCCCCTTCCCCCACCTATTAGGCGCAAATTCTTCGCAACCCCCCCCCCAGCCCTTTTCAGCTCCTTCCTCCCCCCTTCCCTCCCCAGTTCAGTGGGCATACAACCTTTACGCCACCTTAGCGGACGTGCTATTTATTATATACTAACGTGTCAACAAATACTAAATCGTAAATCGTAATGGGGGAGGAGGCATTAAAACAGTGGGGGGTAAAACAGAATAGATTCAAATTTCTTTCAAAATTGAAAGATTTATATACTGACGTGTATTGCGAGGACAGAAGCGAGACTGAATGTGTTGAACATGAGATCTGTCACTGATAACACTATGATGAGTTTCTCACTGAAACACAACACTTCATATAGCACTTCATCGATTTTAGTAAAAGCAGACAAATCATATGAATATAAAACGACTCCCCGCCATCCACACTTCTGACTTAACAAAATAAAATTCACATATTATTCACAAAACCAAGCATGCATATTATACTGCCAAACCACCAAATAAATTAATGCATAAGTTTCCATTTATGAAAACCATTATATTCTAAGTGATTAAAACCATTAGGTAACAACTGAAACCATTATAAAGCTTAACTGATTCCTTTTGGGAAATAATTGAGGAAGCAACTGAGTCATGTCAATGTCCAGAAGGTAATACGGCTACAAAAAGAACAGAAAAGTCAGTCAATCAAAAATTTAACAAGAAAATGGTGTCGCAGCCGTTAAAGGCATAAGAAATTCCCTTAGAACCTTAAATAGGTTCAGTTGCACATACCTATTCTTTCGATGCGAAAAAACTTCCCTAAAAGAGTGATTTTCTTGTAAGAAAACAAAAAAAACAGCCTCATAAATAGGCAAAAAAATTCAGATTTCGCACTTTTTAATTTAAATTGCGTAGTATCAAAAACAACAAACATTCGTTGAAGAGAAGTTAATTATAAAGAAGGAATTCGAGCTCACCAGAAAGAGGATGCAATATGTTTTTTACAGATACTAGCTTTTTATTGACAGAAGATAAAAATTGACATAATTCAAAAACTCAATGAATTTTCTGATTGAAAATTTTTCACAAATAAAAAAACATAAGCTTTCACTTGAAAACAAATGAGATCGTCCAGCAACTCCTTAAAAGGACAATTGGGCGTGTTATTAGGGAGGCTAAGAAAGGCTACACGAAAACAAATATGAACAGACCTCAAAATTTCACAAATAGTTTAAAGAAAACTACATTATCGAAATCGTTATGATTATGAGACATTATGAACCGTTTATTCAACACATAACCATAATAAATTTGTTGTATGCTTCAACAAAAAATTTGATTATATTTGCCAAAATTGAGACAAAGTAAAATGATGAATAAAAGAACACAAAGTGTAGATTGAAAAACCCTGGTACTTCTTGAAATTATTTAAATTGAAAATACTTAACACTTTTAGCTGTAAACTGAGAACATTAAAAGTTTTCGTTAATACACCAAAAAAGAGGCATTGAGAACTTTCATTATCCGCTATTGAACAACTACAAAAAGGACGACAAATACTTAAAAAAAAACTCTAATAAGATGTCGCAGCGTTCAAAACCGAAAAAAAATTCGTTATAAAATTTATATATGTTCCGTTGCGCAATTCTTAGCTTTGGAACTTTTCAATAATGTGAGAAATTGTCAATTAAACGAAAAAAGACGTTCAAATTTGCGCAAAATCAGAATATCACAAAATTACAAAGTTTTTTTAAAATGGTGGTAGCAAAGCCAAAGAACCATTAATTAAAGAACCAACACAAGAATTAAACTTATTTTACATTAAGAAAGAGGTTTGCGCTTTATACTGAACTGCAACTTGACAGAAGTAAGATAAAATGCTGCAAAATTGAAAAATCCATTCCTACTTTCTATAAACAAATACATGCAGACTCTTAAGAGCCATTAGATATCAAATGAAAATATAATTTATTTTTTTTGTACTAAAAGAGTACAAGAAAAGAACATAGCTAACCTGATATAGATGCGCATCCACCTAAAAAACCTAACTCTCCCAAATTTTTGCAAATTAGATAATTTGGAAGAATTATTTCTATATACCAAAATTGATTGATGCTTTATGTAAGCATATCAGGTAAAATGAGCAAAAAATGGGCAACAAATTTTATTCAAGAGTTTTCTTATATGAAGCAGAAGTTAAACAAACCTCTATTGCAATTTAGACATATTGTGTCAACAGACTTTATTTTGAAAAGATTTAAACAAAGTGGACTTAAAAAATTAGCGCATTTTTTTTGCTAACAAAATGAAATTAGATAAGTTTAGAAAAACTGTTGCGGAAAAATTTAGACGAAACCATTCAGTATCTCTCCTCTAACTTCTCTCCTCTAACAGGTAACGTCAATAAACCTGTTGTTAACAATTTTAACAGATTTTAGCGAAAGTGACAAAAAATTTAGTAAAACATAATTAAAGAGGCCGGAACAAAAACTGAGACTCAAAGGAAAACAAAAATTGATTTTATTTCATATCAAGCCGTATAAATGTACTCCGAAAACAAACTAAAGAGAAATATTTGGTTGGTTTTACATATAAAGATTGGAGTTATTTTGTAATTTTCTCTAAACAGGTTAGTACGAAATACAATCTAATTTATGATGGTCAATAAATTTTCTGCTTCTATTCCATTCAAGATTATCCTCCGCAGCAGAGAAAAAAAATCAACGGAGAGCATTGAATAAATCTACTCTCTATTTGATGGTTTTTCTAAGCTCTATAACAACAAGTGTTTCCTCTCAGGTACTATAGGAGCAGGTCAGGCCAGTAACGAAGCAAAATCTAATCCCAAGTAGAGAACCTAGGGTACGGTTTCATTGGTCACTAAAGCTTCGAGCCAGAGAGCTTAGTTGGAAAGATTGAACTCACACGTAAAGAAGTAAAAGTCTAGGTGAAGTAAAAAAACTAACTTTGGGACACTAAGTTTAGGACAAAAAGGCATAGTTAGAAATCTAATTTTTGTGACTTGAAATCAAACCGCTATAAAAGAGTGGCTGCTTCGCTATCGGAGACATAAATGTTTGGTTTATTTCAGCTTCTGTACGTTTTAAGATGAAAACTTTTCTCTTTCACTAATCTGCAAAATGGCACTCTTAACTTCAATGTCAAATGAAATTCAACACTTTCGTAGTACTCTTTGGCTCTCTAAATACCTTAGCACAAAATCTTAGTCCCCCTCAGGCATCACGCCCAGCACTCGGGCGCAAAAGCCCTCGTGTAAGGTGCCTAAGGCCCTCTGTCGGCTTAGATTTTGTTCTAACATTTACCTTGAGAAGCAAGGGTAAGAAATTTTCAGGCACTAAAACCTCGAGGCAGCTCAACTGCAAGTCAACTGCTAGTTTGAAATGAAGTCTTAGAAATGCGCGTGGAAAACACGTATGCTGAAAAATATGGATCTATTCTGTTTTGCCCCCCCCCCCAAGCTTAGTGAGCATAACTCTTTTATGACCCTTAGGCGCACGTGCTATTTTCTTACATAGTAACGTGCTATGTAGCAACATATAATTTGTAACTGGGGGTCATAAAAAACACTTGGGGGGTGAAACAAAATAGATCCAAAAGTATCCTTTTTACCGCGCATTTGTCTAAGTTTCTTCCCCACCTAGTTGCCCTCCAAAATCTAAGTTTAACATCCCGCGCTTCTTCTGGTTCGATGATTTTATCCCATTCAACGTGCAAATGTAAGTTTTGTTTCCTTTATAAACCTATATTCTCCCACCTTCGCTCCCCCAGGCGCACGTGCTTTTTTAAAAAAAATTTAGCAACGTGCGAATAACAACATAAAATTTGTTAGTGGGGGGGCACATAATACACTGGGGGGGGGGTAGATAGATCCAAGCCCTTTACAGAGGACAGCTCTTTTAATCGGTCAACTTATAAATCATTTGGCGTAACTCGGATGTCAGACAAAGCGGAGCAGACCATAGGTACTGCAAAGATAATGTACGAAACAAATAGTGTTTGAGAATATATAAGCGCTGTTAAAAGACCGCTTGAGGCGCTGATGTGGAACCAAATTGAACCACAAAAGGACGTTCCATTGATACGGCAACCAGCCAAACAGGAAACAAGACGTGCGGAACAGTACAGTGATGAATTCCATCACTTTATCATTGGTGGGTACTGCAACTCCCTAGATAGAGGGAAAGAGCCTTAAGCTGTCAGTTTTAAACGGAGTATGTGCCATATGTATTATGCTACCGTAGTTTAATATTTATCAGGAATCAACGGGAGTTAAGCCGAAAATTTTAACCAAAACCTCTTCACAACCTAACAACCACCCCCTCCCCCCCCAACAAATTATAATTATATGTGGCTATATAGCACGTTACTGTATGTAAAAAAGAGCACGTGCCGCTGAGGCATAAAAGTTATTTATATAAAGTTATTTCTGGGGGGGGGGGGGGTAGAAGAGATTCCTTTTTATTTAATTGCCATCCATAAAATAAAGCAGTCGACATACTTCTCACATTTTGACATTTGGCTTATTTTGGCACTCGGTCGAACAGTGACACTTTGTAGTGTTCTCAGCTGGACTTTCCGAAAAACCACAAATTAGACGATCTATTCTTTAAAAGGTCAATGAACTTTCTCATTTTAACTATTGACAAAATAAAGCAATGTCACGTTTTGAAAGGAGCCAATTAAATTCCAAATAGGAAATGATAAAGAAGCATTAGGTCCCAAAAGGACGGAGCCAATGTCACTTAAGCTGTCTGAACAAATTGTGAACTAAAAAATGAACACGAAATGCGTTTGGCCTCAATTTGCAGCGCCGTTAAAAATCGAGCATTTCGTAACCGTCAGACCGCGTCAAAAGAATAAGTTTTACTTGTTTCCCGGCCCGCTTTGAGTTGAAAAAGTTAATATGGAAATTTACAGCCCGTTAGCTACCCAAAGTGAGCTAATTTTGCCAGATTCCTACAAGATAACCATCCATTTTCGACTAAGGCGTAAAAAAACCGAGCATTTCGTAACTTTTAAGCCATGCCAAAAGAATAAACATTTTTGGATGCCAGGCTCGCTTTATATTGAAAAAGGCATCAGTACAATTTATATAGCCCGTTGGCAACCCAAAGTGAGCTAAAGTAATTAATTATCCCATCAAATAATACTGTTCTAATCAATCAAATTGCAGTAATTGCAGGTGTTAGGAAATGTGCAAGACCAAAATTGAGAAAAAACAATATTTTATAGCTGGACGCGAACTAAAATTGAACCTCAGTGCAACCATGTGCAATGGTATCTTGATAAAACTCAGCTTGAAAATTGTTAGAGTTACACTATTTCAGATAAAAGATAAACTACAAGATGGAAATTAACTTTGATAATATTGTACAGAAGTTGAAATTTTTGCTCTCCTCTGGGAGCGAAAATTGACAGTTTTTGCAAAATGTTTTTTTATTCAAAGATGCTTTTTTTAAAAAAATTTTAAAAAATCATTTTTTTTTTGCGAAACATTCGGTCAGAAATAAAGCTTATCTTTTTGCAACTGTGAGCATAATATTTCTCATACTTTTATTATTGTTACATTAAACGATATAATTTATTAGCTTGAGTAATCAAGAACTTGACGATGTCCACCTATTTTCAAATTTTTTGTTTTTACAGTCTCGTCTGTTGACCTATTTTCTGAACAGAATAATTATACTCCATCAAATTTCAAACATTTTAGACAAAATAGCAGCTTAATAATGAAAAAATGAATGTAATCTTAATAGCACTGCATTTTTCGTAATTCAAAGTGATAAGAGAAATTGCATTTTGAGAAAAAGAAATAAGACAGATTTTCAGCCACCTTCAAAAAATTTTCTTACTCATTTTTCGGTTGTTCGCGCAATTTTTTGTTTCTGCGGAAGAGAAGAAAATTATGCAAGATCTGTTTATGAACGCGTTATTGAGTTGCTGGAAAAAAAACAACAACATTTATTGAAGTAACTCATATCCAACTTCAAAAAAATACTTGCTCTCAAAGCAAAAATTACTGTTTAGCAAAGAAAAACTTCTGCTTACGCATTAAACAATTTTTTTGTCAAATAAGAAATTTGGTAGATATTTGTTGAGAAATTTCTAGAAATTTGCGCTATGCAGAAAATTTTTGACACAGCGGCCACTTTCTGTTGAGTAATTTGAAAAATGAGTGTGTTTCCTTTAATAATGTAACGTCTGTGAAAAGTAAAAACACCACTTGAGCTTTAATGCGTCACTCACACACACACATAAACAGGCAAGCGCACATGCCCATACAAAAACAGAAACAGACACAGATACGCACACAAACACACACGCGCACATACATACATACATACACACACACACACACGCAGACGCACACCACGCACACGCACACAAACACAAATATCGTAGAAGAAGCGATTCATTTTCTTATCAAAAACTTTTTCGCAATTTTTTTATTAGAAAACGCTTTAAGATATAGTCATCTATTTGAAGTTGGCTGATCCGATTGTTTTGCGATCAATCATTATTTCATGTGAAACGTCAAAATTAATCCAAATAATCCGTTTTAATCCTTTTTTGGAAATAGAAGACAACTAACAAGCGTAGAGTGAACAAACAATTTTTGGTTACTTGAGTAGTTAACTTACTCGTCCACAAATTGAAAATCGCATTTTGAACGTCGCATAGTTAATTTATCAATTTCTGTAATTCACATTGAACAGCTCCAGTTAAAGTAAGCCGTTTATTCTGACTAGAAAACAAAAAACAACTAAAAGTGGACAAATTGCTCTCGAACGACAGAAAGGGTAATTTAATTCATTGGGGGCTGTAGCAAGGACAATTTTTTCTCTCCGACTAGTCAAGTCTTCCAACCCGCTCGCTCATGCGTACTAGACTTAAGCACTTACCACTCGGCTATCAGTCCCCCATTGGCTGCAAGGTTACAATCCCTTTTGTTTTTGCAACGCATACTTAATTTCTCAATTAGAGCAATTTTTTTCAAGCAAAAAATCAAGAAGTAAAGCGTGTTTTCCATGTTTTCCTGTTGAATTTTTACAGTTTTTTTCTCTTTTGTATTTTGGCTAAATTCTGGCTTTTGTCACAAAGGAAAATATCAAGATTGAATTTGCTAAAGTATTTAATTATTTAAATAAAATTAAATGCTAAACATTTAATTTTATTGTACGTTGCAAAACTATTATAAACAGCTGTTTTTCTATTTAAAAAATAATCTCTGACCTTTGATGCTTTCGAGCTCTTTTCCAGTAAACAACGATGACAAGCAAGGCCCCGATAGCCCCAAGGGAGTTGAAGAAGAGTTTGAGAACAAAAAGGGTTAAATAATTTTGGTCTTGGGTAAATATCAGGATACGAAACACTATCAATTCGCATTGGGAAAACTTTGACAGGTCAATGGGGGACGAATCGGAGGTATCGGTGAAGTTATGTATCAACGCCGTGTAATTGAGCATGATTCGACTGTATTTACAACCGAAACAGCTGAAAGTTAGAACTGATTTTGTTGAAAAATGAGTAAAATAATGCAAATGAGAAAAAAAGCAATTCTCAAAAAAGAGCAGTTGTAACCTGAGCGCATTAAGTTCGTACAGTCGGTCTCAAACTTTCAATTGATTATTATTGTGCTGAAATAATCTGAAGAGGTGTGAATATTCCGGGTGAAAACTGATAACCCCGGGGCGGGGGGGGGGGTACCCGATTAAAGCACTGCAAAATTGAAACTTCAAAAAATGGACTGTCTGCCATATAAAAAACCATTGTAGGCAACAGAAATTATTTCAAGCGCATAATTCAGATAATGTTCGTTTTGCTTGAATCAATCAATAACTATGAAAAATCTCTTTTTTGTAACAGACAGTTTTTGCGTGTATAATAAAAAATTATCGATTTTAAACCGCAATTATTGATCGCCATTATCGATTTCAATCTGATTATTCCAAGCAAATAAGGGATAAATTTTTAGCAGCGGGTGGTTGTTGTTGAAGAATGGCTTTATTCGATTAGATGGAAGCTCCAAATAAGCTATTAATTCTTTCCTTGGATAAGAATTTCTTTTCCTCAGGGAATTTTGACGGCAAGTAATCTAATTTGAACTGTACTGTGAATATTGCAGAGAAGCAGTGTGGTAATTTTATTCAAAATAGAACTGGAAGCAACAGGAATTTTTGGAAACGAAAAGTTAATTGGTGAATGTGTTTGACATCTGGTATTTTAATTTATCTCTATGACGTTTGCTGGTTTACCCCGTTTTAGCTCAAAGTTCTAAATCATGGATTGCAATTTGGAATTTTAAGCGGAGTCTTTTCAGTTCTTAATAACTTGACAATTTTGCTACAATAAGTGACGAAAGTCCTCTATAAGTAATCTGTGACTTCAACTGTAACTAAGACACCAAAATAAAGAAAAATGATTTTGCCAAATTTTTTTCCAAATCCGATTCATAATCTCTTTGAAAAACGAAATTCTGTCTCAGCTAATTACTTCTATAGACTATTATAGATTCGGATAATTTTCTATTTACAAATAAGTCTTTTGTTTTCAGATTAGTTCAGCAAATTGGTAATAATTATATCCATTTGGTAAGTCATTAGTTATAACTAAGACAACAAAATAATAAAAGTTGCTTTTTAACGCGAGGTAAGAAGGGTATAATAAAGTTCAAAATTATGGATATTTGAGAGGAGTAATTTCAGTTTTAATGACTTTAGCTATAATGACAATTTTGCAGCATTAAATGAAGAAACACAAAGGTCATTTATAAGTAATATGCTTGACTTCAACTGCAACTAAAACGAGAAAATAATAAAAGTTTGTTTTTTCAAGCAGGGTGGTTGCAAAGAGCAGTATAAGAAGGTTCGAATTTTGAGCTTGCTTTGACACCTTTTTGAATCTTCTCGAGGAAAAGAAATAATGGAAAAGTGAAAAGGCTCAAGTCAAAAGTGGAATAAATTAGCATAACGATTCGAATTAAACTGAGTTGAAAGTTGAGGTGGGTCAAAAGATAACCAAGTGGATGGCAAACGGCAAGATAAATAATTATAGGGCATATTTTTGAACTAGAAGGGGTTGTTTTTATGCGGTGAAAGAACTTGTTTGGCTTTTTCAATAGCTGCGGATCAATAGGTATAGGTCGTAATGGACGGTACTGTCACAATAAAGAGTGGTTTTTTTTTAAACCAATCGGAATTGCGCATAAGCTTAGTAAAAGGCTAATCAATCCTTTTCATTTCTTCATTAAAAGTGACACAATAGGAAGTAATATTATGAGACAAACCTGTGGTGTCAAAAAACTGAAGCTTTGAAAATTAAACTATATTAGCCTAATCCTTAGACAGCAGAATTTGGTAATATATTTGTGTATAAATCGGTGTGTTCTATTGGTAACAATTTTGCCGTATTTCTCAATAACCTAAACAATATTCTCATAACCTAAATATACTCTAAAGATAAAATAAATATTCTATAAAAAAGTGAAAATAAAATTCTAGGTTTGATATTTTGAGATTTTTGACCTCCCGGACGAAAAGTCAACACTTAATCAGTACTGATTCAGTGAAATTGCAAGTCTTAGGTCAGTAGTGATCAGAGCTCTGATCATGTTACTTTTTAGACATGGCTTGTCTTAAATCAATGCTTAAGTCTTGCGCAAGTCTTGGCCAAGACTTGACAAGTCTTGCGTCAAGTATTGAGAACACCGTTTTTTATTGTTGGTTTGCTTTCGTTTCGTAACGAAATAAGAAGCCCAGCACTTAGAGTGGCTTGCCCCAAAACTCTCCAACGTGTAAAAAGGAAGCCGACGACAACGCGAGAACTTCCACAAAGTTCACTCGACCGACATACATTAATAATAAGAGAAAATTATTATTAGTATTATTATTATTATTATTATTATTATTATTATTATTATTATTATTATTATTATTATTATTATTATTATTACTATTATTATTTTTATATTATTATTATTATTATTCTTATTATTATTATTATTATTATTATTATTAATATTATTATTATTATTAT
>NC_134473.1:7886896-7889396 GCF_964194025.1 Convolutriloba macropyga | reverse complement strand
TGTACAACATTGCCCAAACCATCACTCAATCGTCCGACGAAGGAGAAGTCCCATTCTCAACAATAGATTTACGCTACGCGTACAGCCAAATACCACTAGATGAAGAAACAGCAAAACAATGCATTATCAATATTATAGGCCGCCATACCACAGGAACATATCGATTCAATAACGGATTTTACGGACTAACGGACATGCCGGCAGAATTCCAAAAAGCAATAGACAAAATCTTATACAATCTAACAAATACATTCAGTTTTCTAGACGATATCATCATCGTTACCAGAGGCGGCCTACAAAACCACAAAGAAAAACTGTTCAAATGCTTAGACAGACTAAACGAAGAAAATCTGGCAATTAACCTCAACAAATGCCATTTCGCAAAAAAAATAACATGGCTCGGCTACGAAATAGACCAAAAAGGTACTAAACCAATCGTCTCCAAGACACAGGCTATACCTAATCTGAAGCCACCTACATCCCACAAACAACTAAAGTCATTCCTAGGAAGCTTCCATCACCTAACGAAATTCATACCAAACCTAGCACCCCTATGTCGCGAATTGAGAAACTTGTTACAAAAAGATACGAAATATGCATGGACAAACCATCACAAAACAAAATTTGAAATTATAAAGAAATGCATACGTAACCTAACCGAAAATACACATTACGACACGAAAAGAAAAACCAGAGTCAAAACAGACGCATCAAGATCAGGCCTAGGAACAAGAAACTTGCAACGGATGGGAATCAATATCATACGCCTCAAGATTTTTGAATAAAGCGGAGAAAAATTACAAACTACGCAGCAAACACAAGACATTCCAACCACAATTAAAGAAAACAAATAATGGCGCCACCAACAACACGCAAGACACACAGCAAACGATTACACAAGCGCATTTGCCAATTTGCCACACAGCTATACTTAAGCAGCCTAAATTACACAAACAACTAAAGCTAACAAATCAAATGGAGCACACAACAAACAACCCAAATAGCGCCACCGTCAAAGCACCAATACAGAAACACAATTCTCAATGAGGAACTATCTAAGCCCCACCCCAAAACAGGACGACCATCATCCTACCACCACAGCGAATGACGAACTCTCAAAACAATTGGCAAGTGTATTCAATCAGCAGTTAATCGCAGCAATGATCAACAGAGATACGGTACTACGGGAGATCAGAGACTGTATCATCAACGACGACCAGGCCCGATGCAAACAAGTTAGCAAACAGATATATGCTAACTGGAAAAACTTAAGCGTCACAAACGGCTGCATACTGGTGGATAACAAATTAGCAATACCCAACATCCTCAAAGAATCAGTCATCGACGTACTCCACTCAACACATCCCGGAGCATGGGGCATGACTGAACTTGGACAAAGATTATGGTGGCCATTCATCAATCGAGATTTAATCAATAAATCTAAAACGTGTCGACCCTGTACCACATTCGGTAAGAACCTAAAAAGTATAATAAGGAAATCCGATTGGACACCCCTCCCACCGTGCTCTGAACCAAACGAAGAAATACAATTAGACTTCGGCGGACCCATATTTGATGGACAAGGGAGGGAAGTTTACTTCTTAGCCTGCATTGACGCAAACGGTCCAAACATAGAAAAGTTTTTAAAAAAATATATAACCCAACACAGCGTACCTAGAAACATTAGACTAGACCAAGCCAGATGCCTAAAAATTAATAAAATACAACAATTATGTAAGCGCTACAACATTAAACTAATCTACACGCCAGCCAATGACCACCGCCCCATAGGTTTAGTAGAACGTTTAGTACAAACCGTCAAGCGACGTTTGGGCTGCAAAAAATTGACCCCAATCAGAAGCCGTTCAATATCAAAAACGCACTCCAAAACATATCGTTCGAACTACGCACATGCACAAAGAAAAATTATAAACACAAACACTCCCCGTTCGAAGCCCATTATGGACGAAAAGCAAACACTGCACTAACAAACATAACATCAAAACCAAACATAAAAAACCTAAACTGGTCAAACACTTTAAAATACTATTTAGATGACATCATCATAGGAGAGCAGGAGCTTATCAGTCAGGACAAATGGTACGACGAGGACTTGGACAGTGACAACGAAGTGAGAACAAACAAGCAACGGAAACTACAGGAGGCTAAAGATGACGAGGGCGAAGTACCGCGCATCATAAAACTTCCATCGGCTAACTTCGAACAGCCACTTGCCAGAAACAGCCCTCGACTACAGCTAGCCCGAAAAACCCTTGCCGCCTCCCGAAACAGGAAACAGCTCCAAGGTCTCTACGAAGCTATTCCAGAAGGGGCAGCATTAGTCAAAACAACCGATAGCACCATGACCATTAAAGTCCCAGGCCAACAAGACACTGTGCTAAACAACTCAGACATAGCAAAATTTGGAACGCCGGAGCAACGCCATATCCCCCTCATCAACTTTGCCGCCAGAAAGACCGTGCGCAACCATCATGCGAAG
>NC_134473.1:7854396-7881896 GCF_964194025.1 Convolutriloba macropyga | reverse complement strand
AATCAGTATCGAGACTTTCTGTTTTTTAGGATGGTCAGTACTCTATTCATGTCCCAATGTACACGGGCCAGTCTTGATTTTCTACTGAATGAAATATATGCTCAACTTAATTCCCGCCAACAACGTATGATTTATATGCGATTCGAACTTCCGCGTGGGTACTTGTAACATTTAATTTACGTAGCAATTCGTAAGCACTAAGTTAAATGGGCTTTGTAGTAATTGCCCACAAATTACCTTATGTAAAAATAGTGTGTATACTACTATAGTAATTAGCAGTTATAAGCTACAAAAGTATGACATTACTCTGCTCGGACTTAATTTTGGGCTATGGGTAATTTTCGAAATGTACACAATAAGCTTGGTCTGGGCTAACTCCATGACCTCAATATAATCGTAATGAAGAAGAACTGAGCACAAAGAAACCAAAAAATATTCGGTAGATGCAATGTTTCAGAACTGAATTAAACCTTTACACCTGAAATGTGCTGGTTTAGCACTGAAATGCTCTGAGACTGAAGTCCGGTTGACCACTTCACCTCGTTGTTTCATTATTTAGTCACATCATCTCTAAGCAACTTCTGAAATCAAGCCGTATTCATTTTCCTGTGTCAGAATTACCCCACCCCCACCCCTGATTACCCCCCAAACTGATGCAAGAGTAGGGGTAATTGTCTAGGGGGGTAACACGATTTAAGATTAGAGGGTAAGGGGGAGTAATGGGGGAGAATTCATATTTTACCCCCCAAAAATTACCCCCAAAAAAGATGTAAGATTAGGGGTTAATGGGGGTAATGGGGAGTAAATTTATATAGACAAGCATTAATCTCTTAGAGGTTAGGCAGAACCGGTTGTGGGTTCAGAGGTTGCGATTTCAAAATAGTCATTTTTAGAGTTTGGGGGCTAAAACGATGTAAGGTTAGTATTAACAATGCAATTTAAATAACATGGAAACAATATGACAACAACAGAGTTGCGAATTACGGTACGAGCTCAGGTCTCCTAGCATCGTAAAACTTCGGTGGAGTACCCCATCCAGCACCTGTTAATTATCATATAGACAAACAAGAAGGATCGATATTGTGCGTTAGCACGTAAAATTCCGTCCCCGCTCGACTTTTTTCTTGACTGAATTGTCTACCAAATAAAGAAGCGATAAAACAAATACAAAAACTCGCCGCTGATACCTGCTATTAAGGAGACTAGAAAACAAGACAGACAACAAAACAAAATCAAATAAAACAACAAGTTTTAATTACGACCAAAGCTCAAGAACTATCTAATGTTTTTGTTTTCTAAAAACTCTCAATAACAAAGTCAAAAATGCATCAGATGAAACCTAAATTAAAAAGGTGACTTCCTTTTCACTTGAAAAAATTACCGGACTTGGCTTTTTTGTAATTATAACTCAATTATAACCAGATCAATTTTAAAACCATGGGAAACCATTGAGATCATTCATTATCTGGAATGTTTTATGAATACAAAATAACAATTATAGGCAAAATCAAAAATTCAATTATTGCGAGAAAATGGTGTCGACTGCACTCAAATCAGAAACTATTCACTTAAAATATTGAATTTATCCAATTGCGCTTTCTTCAATAGGAACAGTAATTTTTGTTACATTTAGGTAATGGGATAAATTGGCGTAACAGAAAAAAAGAGAACCTAAAAAATTGAAAATTGTCTAAAATCCAAAATTTTAAAAGTCAAGTTTAATTTCAAAGACATAGAAACCACATTTAACTGATAAAACAGCAATGAATACTCTCTTCCAAAGCATTTGAAAAAGAATTTAATCTCTCGGTTTGCTAAGAAAACGCTAAAAATGACAGAAAAAGGACAACATTGGCAAATCTGGAAAACAAATTTTTTTGAAGACGTTTTTTAAAATTCATAAGTAACAAAAACCATAAATAACAAGCTTTCAACTAAAACTCAAAATTGGTCAGTTTGTTTGTTGCTATCTGTTGAACACATCAACACTGATGCTCAGTCGAAACACTACAAAATAACAACGACTACAGGTACAACTCAAAAGATTCACAAATATTATTACGCCAACACAGTTTTGAAGCCAAAAAACCACAAGTTTTTAGCTCAAATATCAGTGCATTCCTATTGTTTTCAGTTGCTCATAAAAATGAATCGTCATGAATTGACCTGTGATGATCTGAAATGATTGTGGTCTGCAACTAACAGAAAAGATAGAAAAAGTCATAAGCTTTTAAAAAAAACTAGCGCCTCAATGCAAATCGAATAATTTTTAAATGATAAAACATTACAGTTAGACCAAAACTAACCTTGCAATTACTACTCGTCCAATAAAGCAAATAATTTATTCAAGATTTAACGAAAAAAACTAAATAGACAAAAAAATTGTAAGTCAAAAATTAATTAAGAATTTTGAACAAATTTGTGTAGTATTTTGTGTTATAGTAGCAAAAAACCGGCAGATATCTACTGAATTCGGGCCTTTAAAAAATCAGACTCATTTCTATATCTAAAAACTAGCAACAAATGTTGGATAAACTCAAGAATTGATTAAAGATACTGAAAAATTTTTAGGAGCCATAAAAACCCTTCAGAGAACTTTATTAAGAAAACACAATATTTATTGTTTCGCCCGCATTTTATCATAGATGGAACCTCTCAATAATGTAAGCTGACTATTTGAAAAGAAGAGTTCTCCGTTATTGGGACGGTGAACATTGGAAAAAAATATAAAACGGAGTCAAAAGGCAATGCAAAATTTTGTTTCGTTGCAAAAATAAACGATTAGACCAAAACTGGCCTTGTTATTACTGGGGCTGTTATATAGGGTCATTGTTCTCAATAGCTGCGCAATATATGTTTTAGCGAAGGAAATGTTTGATATTTTAGAACATAAATGATGCTCTTTTGATAAAAACCTATACAAGTTAGCGAAGGGTCACCAAGTTGCTATTTCCAGAACACTTTCCTTTAGAAACAGAGGTAAAAAATAGTAGAGGATCACACATATAGTAAAGTATGATCGTATCCGCAAGTTTTATGCCTGCATTACCGGTAAATTTGGACAAAGAGGGCAAAAGAAGAAAATTTAGTGCCAATTGTCTTAGAAAAATGAGAATTACGATAATTTTTCCAAAAATTTAGGAAAGATATTATCTAAAAGAGCTGGTTCCAACATTTCGGCAATTCTTTCTCATTTTTAAACTTAAAACGAAAGAACTTAAACTTTAAACTTAGAACTATCGTTAAAATTGTTATCAGATTTCTAGCAAAATAGTTGGAAATTTTCAAGCAGACTGCAAAAACTAAGAGAAATTTGAAAGAAACAATGGAGGCGAGACTAAAGTTCGCAAAAATTTAAACCTCCGTAACTCGATTAAAGCAAAATTCAAAAAAAAAATTATTTTGGTATTCTACGCTTGCCAAAATTTCTAATAAGGCCTCTTAAAACTGAATAAAATCAATATATTGATGGGCGAAAATTGACCGCAAATTAAAAATTCAGTTCAGCATATATTTCCTCCCCCACAAAAGTGCTATAGTACGAACGCGTGAAATCCTTCAGATTGAATCCTTTATATTTATACGATCCATTTATGATTTCCAGGAATTTCCTAGCATTCTATATTCAGATAGGATCCTATATATTTATACGACCCATCTTTGATTTCTAGGAATTCATCTAGTTTAATTTGTACCAGACGTCAACTTTTATCACTGTTTAAAATATCATATAATTGGAGGAAAATTATCAATTTTAGGAAAAATTAATCATGTAATTGTAGAAATTACAAAAAAATTGAAAAACAAGCAACCCAAAGTGAATAAAACTGGAATTTCTATGAGAATTTTTTGAGACAGAAAAATATCTTTCACTGTAACCACCGGTTTGGGTCGAGGAAGTATGAACCGGGTATCCAGACAAAAATTGGCCTTGACGAGACACAGCAGACGAAAAGTATGCCATGATTCGATTTAGTGAGAATTAGCTCAACGCAGCGCGTTTATGTCTCGACTTTCTTGGACTATGCAGCTATGACTCGACAATGCGACGATTCGATTTAACGCGAATTTGACCAAAAAAAATTCTAGAGAATTATTACTCATGATAAACCTAATGGGAAACAAATGGTTATCTTTCAAGATCTTGCATGAATCCAGCAGAATCTTGCAAGACGATACATCGTCTTGCTAGAATTTCTGCCAGATTCTTGTAAGATATTGCAAGATAACCATTCTTTTTGCAATAATCTTGCAAGATAACCGTTCGTATTCAAAAATCAAAGATAATCGTTTGCATAAAAAAGTCCTTACACTTAGAAAGAACTTACACTTAGAAGGAAAATGCTAAAACGGTTGCAATATTTGAATGTACACATATTTTGGGCATCGACAAAAAAGCGAAAGACAAAATAATTAAGGAACTATCAGGAAAGTATTAACAGAAGCATTAAGAAAACAGTTCTTCTAAGTAGTATAAAAAGCTGACTAGAACCACACCGGGGGGGGGCATTATGTATTAAGATAGGGAATGCAGAAATTGTCCCCCTAGGGGGGACACTTAGGGGGACATTTAACGCAAATTCGCAGTAAATGTCCCCCTAAGTGCCCCCCAAGGGGACAATTTCTGCCTTCCCTATCTCAATACATAATGTCCCCCCCCGTTGTGGTTCTGATCAGCTCCTATTTTTTTTTCTGAAAAAAAAATTGTATTTCACAAAAATTTGATGTTTTTGTCTCTAAAAGATGTGAACTAGTTTGAAACATGTTCTGTGAGTAAAAAAAAAGTAGTCGGAAACACCTTTTTCGAAAATTGAAATTTTTGTCCCATCGGGGGACAATAACTTATAAAATTTTATGAAAAATGGCGCCTAAAAAATTTTCCTTGATTTTTTGGCTTTAATCAATGTGAAATGTTGTGAAACATGTTTTGTGAGTGAAAAAAATGTCGGAAACACTGATTTCGAAAATGAAATTTTTGTTCAATAGGTGGACAATAACTTGTAATTTTTTTTGAAAAATGGGGTCTAAAAAATTTTTGTCAATTTTTTGGCTTTAATCAATGTGGAATATTGTGAAACATGTTTTGTGAGTGAAAAAAGTTGTCGGAAACACTTTTTTCGAAAAATGAAATTTTGGTCCCATAGGGGGACAATAACTTGTAAAAATTTTTGCAAAATGGGGTCTAAAAAGTTTTTGTCAATTTTTTGGCTTTAATCAATGTGAAATGTTATGAAAATGGGGTCCAAAAATTTTCAACGCTATTTCACTTTTAATCAATATGAGAAGTTGTGAAACACGTTTGGTGTGATAAACAACAACATTCATCTTACCACCACACCCCAAACACTCCGCTAAACATCAGCCAATTACAATTACCAGAGACATACACCACAATGCATGCATACTTACATACATATATACATACATACATACATAAATACATACATTCATAGATACATATATACGTACAAACATACACGCATACATATATACATACATACATACATTCATACACATACATACATAAATATAGACATTGATAAAAAAAACCAGAGTTGTACAAGGAAATAATTTTTCACGTATAATTACGTGAAAAGTTATTTCCTTGTACAACTCTTGTTTTTTTTATCAATGTCTATATTTATGTATGTATGTGTATGAATGTATGTATGTGGGTACAATTATGGTCATAATCACTTATGTCCATAAATGTACACATAAATGGGACAAAAACCAAAAAAATAATAACTAACCTGTTAGTAGATGTATAAAATCATTAATGATATATTGAGTAGAGTCATCGGATCATGCCCAAACATGTTCAGGGTCACAAAACTTTCCAAAATAAATTGATCAATCGGAGTGCTTGATTTATAATTCAAGTTGACAACCAATCAGAATTGAAAGATTTATAAACAAAAACTCTAAACGCTCACGTTCAGTAAACAGTAAATAATGAACACAATAGGAACAAAAGACATCAAGCTCATTCATGAGAAAGTTTTATCACTGAGAGGTAACATAAATTTTACACACATATCTTATCGACAATTTTATTTCGTAGCTGCTTATTCTTTGTTAGATCCAGAAGTTGACGGAGAAAGAAATAGCACTTAAATTTAGACCCTATGGTGGTTTCATTGGAATTGATAATTCAAGACTAGATCCCTTATTGAAATGGAGCAAAGTGCTACGACTTCATGCTGCACTGCATGACGCCGCTGGATTTATAAAAGATTGCCGAAACAAAGGCCCTGGATATGTTTACGCTTTCCGCTACTCACCAGTAAACAATTGTCTTTTTGGACACCTGACAGGAATATTATTCATTCTATCAGTGAAAATTTTTCATTCACAAATGTTTCGTGAATTGGAATGTTAGAAAATTTTGGCAGCAAAACCACAAAAATTATTGTCCTCGATCTCGAAGGTTTCAACCTCAAGTCACTTGGATTTATTATTAAAGAACTCAGTTTGTGTTCCAGTTACAACGGTACAATATTTTTCAAACCGCCGCTTAAAATCGCTGATTTACCCGCACACGATAGACAAACTGTTATTTGTCTGACCAATAACCTACACGGTCTTGATTGGGACGAAGGTGATATACCTTACTGTGATTGAAAACAATCTGTCTGAGTTTCAGTTTTTGATTCACATGGAAAAACTTTTTTGCCAAAGGCATTGAAAAGTGTGAGCTCCTCAGTAAGCTTTTACAAAAAACTGTTTATAATCTGGAAGATCTAAATTGCCCCCAAATCTCAGAGATAATATCAGAAGAACAAGTTCCCTCCTGTTATCATCATTCAAACTTTCGTTCAATAAACGATCAATTATCAAACCACTGCGCGGAACGTAAAGCAAGAATATTTTCACAGTGGACACAAAGTGATGCACAGAGAAGACACAGCAACTTTAACAACTTATCTGTCAGACAACTTGAAGATATTCACTTGCTTGACTCCACTTGACGATCAACCGATTGTAATATTCAACAGAGTTCAGGCTCCTTCTCCACCAATACAGAATAATTTTTCAAGTGATCAACAGAACCGAGCGAACTATCTCAACAACAAGCCAAACACAGCACAACAACCGCGTTACAACTCGCTTTATAGTGCAGCAGCAAAGCGTTATTTTGCAACCATTGCTCTTTCTCCCGACGAGCTAGACAGCTTTAGGGCTTTCCTGCCCGTGATAGATAATTTCTATCCTTTCCAAATGTACATAAAAAATAAACCTAGAGCTCGAGAACATCGGAATCAGTTCAATTATGGCTATGAACCAAACAAACCAGAAGCCTATGCAGTACCCCAAAGAGCAGCGAATCCCACGTTGGAAGCAATGGGCGGACAAAAAAGTTCCTCAATTTAGATTGAAAAAAAACACCACCAGAACGTGAGATATCACTTAATGAGATGCCGAATGAGTTGCGATTATATGTCTTGGAGCACCCCGGAGTTGAAAAAGTCTTCAATCAACCATCGTTCGAGGAAAATGACTCATCAACCGTTTGTTATAAACTAGAGATAAAAAGTCATAGTAAAGGTTTCAATTTGTTTGAGTTCTGGTACATGAAGCAGTTGCCCAGTAAATAATTCAAAAATTTAACATTTTATTTGATCCTTGTTTCAATTCACTTTTCAATTAATTATTTTTCTCCAGTGAATCAAAGAGACGAGGCTGACGCCGGTATCAGTAATTTAGTCTTTGATGTGAACAACAAGGAGAGGCCCCCATGGCGTTGTTGTTCAATTTCAACAGTGCCAAGGTCCGAAGTAATATTTTTTGTTCAAGTTAGTATCGTTGTCTTAATGATCATTCTTTGCTTCTCTATGCTCTTTCTATTATCAGAAAGCTGTGAAGAGAAATCAATTTGGATTGCTCTCTTATCGAGTTTAGTTGGTTACATTTTACCTAATCCCAAACTATGAACAAAGTTATTCTTACACATGACAGGGTATTCATGTCTATTGTAGGACCAATTGGTTGTGGTAAAACAGAACTCTTGTTTCGGATGCTAAAGGGTTCGACCTTTTATCCACTTTTTGAGAAAATTTATTATTTTTACAAAGAGTTCCAACCACTTTTCAAAGATATGCAACAAGTTATACCAGGGATTGAGTTTCTAAAATACTCAGGCTTTGATATAACAAAAAATCTATCACATTGTCTGCTTATCTATGACGATT
Source organism: Convolutriloba macropyga (assembly GCF_964194025.1). NCBI lineage: Eukaryota > Metazoa > Xenacoelomorpha > Acoela > Convolutidae > Convolutriloba > Convolutriloba macropyga. The sequence goes on along the minus strand of NC_134473.1, from coordinate 7,873,704 downwards.
CATGTGAAGAAACCTTCAATGATAAAGAATTTGTAAAAATAGCTACCTCAGGACGTCATCGCAAGTTACATGTTATATACGTCAAGCATAATTTGTTCCATCAAAGCAAATGGTCCAGAACCATTGATCTGAATACAACACACATAATATTATTCAAGTCGCTTCGTGACATTCAACAAATTGAATATCTTGGAAAACAGTTGAATTGTCTCCAACTGATAAAAGAAGCATACAAACTAGCAACTGCGGAGCCCTTTGGACATTTTATTATTGATCTCGATCCCAAAACCAGTCAGGGTTTACGATTTGCGTCACATATTATTGGATCTAATCCTTCAATTTTTTACATTCCTTCGGAGGAAGCTGTTGTTATACCAATTACGAATGAAAAGGAAACATTTGCTTATGCTCAAGCAATGGGCAAATAGCACAAACAAGAATTTCAACATTGAATCCGAGTTACTTAAAGACGGCGACTTCATTTGGTTTCTGAGTGACTGTGTGATGAACGTACTCTCTGGAGTTGTTCCAGTCAATAAAAAAGAACTAAAAAATTTGAAAAAACTCTGCGTCAACTTTCGAACAGGAAAGTAGGGAAAACTGAACGGTTAAAAATAATTCGATCTCCCTCGGGCAACAATCTCATTCAACTCATAGCATTACCCTGCATTGAATATCTAGAACAAAATGCATACAGAAGAGTTTGTGTTAATACCTAAACAGATGTATACAAGAGAACAACCTCATGTCTCTCAATTACTCAGCAACAAAAATATTCACAATCCAGCCAAGCAGATATCACTTCTCCAGAGAAACAAGTCACCATCAGCTCCTTCTGCCTCGCAACAGGATGCAGAACAACAAACTGACGCTTCAGTGGATGATAGAAGTACAATAAACAAGTCTATGGCGAAATCATTTACGACAGACAACACATCGACTATCAAAAAAGGAGTGCTGAATGATATTAGAATCTTGAAGGGGATAAAGTTTGAAAGAACGAATACAATACTGGACATAATAGAGGAATCAGATTCTGTTTCCTTGGACTCATCAAAGAGATTGCTGATTAATGGTACAAATACAGAAGTTCTTGCTGCTACGTTTCTTTACAATCTACAGCAAACCACTTGCAAACTATCTTTCGAACAATTCAGTGTATTAACGCATCTCGATATTGGTTTGCATTTGACTTGTAACACATACGCCAAAAAGTTTCTAAATTTATCATCTGAAGAGAGACTGCAATTTTTGGAATATGAGTCGGACAAAGAAGTTGCTTCAAAATCTCAGCGAAAGAAAACAAAAGCTTCTGACAACGACCAGAGAAACTTTGAAGAGGCAGAAAACGAAATCAAACCAACCAGCCCCTGGGAGAATTACTTCCTATCAAGTTAAACAGTTAGACAAATTGTACACTAAAGGCAGTGCCGCCTTTGGTAGCATTGCTAACTTGAAGAAGGCTAGCGGTTTCACCAGAGACAAAATTGTTCGCTATCTTCAGTCGAAAGCCCCGTACACAAAAAACAGACAATTCAGGAAAAGTTTTCCCCGACTGAAAGCTGTTGCATATAGAATAAATGAAATCTGGTCTGTCGATGTTGCGTATATGGATAAAGTTGCCCAACACAACAACGGTGTAAAATACTTGTTAGTGGCTGTGGATGTTTTATCACGTTACCTACGAGTTCAACCAATGAAAGCTTTATGTGCAAAAGATGCTGTTGAAGCGTTCAAAAAAATGATCAAGAAGAAACAACCAGAAAAAGTATGGACAGACAAGGGATCAGAGTTCAAAGGAGATTTCAAAAAATTTTGTGAAAAGAAAGGAAATTATTTATATACAACAGAAAGCGAAACCAAGTCGGCATTTGCAGAGAGGAACATTAAAAGAGAGGAACTTAAAAACATCATTTACAAATATTTGGAAGAAAAGTGGACTTGGACATATATTGAAGATTTACCCAAGTTTGTAAATACTATAAACAGTCGCGTTAACCGGGTAACCCATTTAGCACCTAATAAAGTTTTCAAAAAACATGAACCAATTTTAATATCATTAGCAATCAACACAACAAAGTACAAACCAAAATACGAAAAAGGAGACCTTGTTAGGATTGCAAAGCACGACGAAAAATTCAGAAAAGGTTATAAACAAAATTATACAGACGAAGTTTTTACGATATTCAAAATTGCTACCGTGAGTCCACCAACGTACAATCTTATAGATGCAAACAACGTTATAATTGAAGGTAATTTTTATAAACCGGAATTAGTCCAAGTAAACGTGTTAGTTACTGCAGATGAATAAAATGAATCCAGCCAAAGAATTCACAAGCGACCTAATATCCAACGCAACAATGGAAGTTTTTGGTGAAAACACAATGGCAAAATTCCGTAACCAGTTATCTCAACCACTTATTTTGGATGGAGAATGGCAAGTAACTTTATCTTCAATATCCTTCCCATCAAACATCAACAACGTCAATTCAAACGGGTTAGTCGTTTATAAAAACTCGGGAGTGGAACTCGACGCCTCAAATAATCGCAGTGGACACCTCAGAAAAATTCGCAAAGGCATTTACAGTAGCTTGGATCAACTAATGGATGAACTCAGACGAATTGCTCAGTTTAAACAATTTGATTTTACTTTTGACAAAATTACTCATAAATTGGTTTTGCAATTCGGAGCGAATGAGGGTTTTTCATTTGAAAACGAAGAAGTTCCAAGTATTCTCGGCTTCATGGGTATAAAAGACAACTCGCATGATGGATACATTCATATTGGATACAAATTACACAAAACTCTCAATAGACACCAGAGTGATTTTCCAGTTGATATAACCGGTGGCTCACAATTAATCTGTGTCTACATAGACGCTATAGAATATCAAATTATTGGAGACGTGAGAGCTCCTGTAATTAAAATCATTGAGACCGAAAGGCGTTAAAGAAACGGCAGCATAAACACTGTTACACCTATTCATCACAAGACATTTACAATTCTGGGTTACAAGCCCATACTTTCTAACAATATTCAAAACATTAAAGTGGAGTTGAGGAACGAAGCCGGAAAACTCATTCCATTTACTGGAACAGGAAAAGTGATAGTAAGCTTAAAGTTTCAAAAAATCAAGTGAAATGGAAGCTTACTACAGCAACCAAGCATCACAGTCGATGCCACATTTCTCTGGTCATTATCGTCAAAGAGGAAGTGGCTTTGGAGCCCTCGCTACAGGTATTGGAAGAGTTGCTCTACCATTGGCAAGAAGAATTATATGGCCCGCTGCCAAAAGAATTGGCCGAGAGCTTTTAGTGCAGGGTGCACCTGAGTTGGTAGAAGTAGCAACGAAACGAAAGTCGGCAAAGCAGGCGTTGAAAAGCACGGTTGCAAAAACAGCCCGCAAACAAATTGGTGGTTCTCTCCATTCACGCATAACACGAGGCCGGCAAGCTATTAGACGTCGAAGACAACACTTTGCTAAACCTCGACAATACAAAAAACGTTCCACTAAAAAAATCATTTCTCGAAAACCAAAGCCAAGAAGGAGTCGACTGGATTTTTTCTCTCGGATCAGAAATAACTAATATTGTAATACCTTCCGAAGCCACCCGCAGCTCATTAGACTTATTTGAAAAACCGCCTTTACTTGTTACCTTTGATCAATCATTTGAACAAAAAACTGGGCCACTTTATTCTCCCTCCGGATCGTCACTTGAATTTGAAGTGGTAGGTGATCGCAACAATTTCATAGACTTGCAAAAAATTTATTTGGAAATCAAATGCCGAATACAAAATGTCGATGGAACTGATTTACGATATGACGCAGGTGATCCCGCTCATACTGATGCCGCATTTTTTGTGAATAATGTTCTTCATTCCCTATTTGCTGAGTGCACTGTTTCTGCAAATGGAATAAAAATCTCTTCTGCCAATGGACACTATGCTCACAAAAGTTTCATAGAAACAGAATTCTCGCACGGGACGGATGCAAAGAAGACTTGGTTAAAGTGTCCAGGTTATGAGTATGAAGCAAACCCTAGCGCAATTGTTAATGCATTAAAAGATGCAAGAAAGCAGGCTGCGAGAGAATCAGCTCAAATTACTCTTTATGGAAAACTAGCTGTTGACTTTTTCTCGTGCGAAAAACAATTAGTAAGCGGAGTTACCCTGAGAATTTCTTTCCGAAGGTCACAAGATGATTTTGCCACTATAAGTGAAGCAGCTGGCAAAAACTACAAAGTAAAAATTGACGAAGCCAATCTTTTTGTTAGAAAGATGACTGTATCAGACAACGTAGTCGGAGCCATTGAGAAAACACTTTTGAGAACACCTGCAATATATCGATACAATGAAGTGATAACAAAAACTTTTCTTGCAACAACGGGGCAGCAAAGTTGGAAGCACGAAGATATTTTTACAAAAGAACCCATAAGACGACTTATAATTGCATTGTGTGCTGGTGATGCTTTCATTGGAACTAACACAGTAAATCCCTTCAATTATCGAAAATTTGGGCTGCGTGAGATTACAGTGTTCCGAAACGGTTTCGCTACAGCCGGTACACCAATGTCAACAATTGACAACAAGCGTTTGTACTACAATTCAATGAGCGCATTAGTCTATGTAGAAAACGGTCATGGAATACCATTGAGTGAATTTTCAAACCAATTTATAATGGTTTTCGACCTGACTAGTACGCAAGAAGCCACACATGATTTTATTCATCCTGAACTAACAATATCGTCTATATCGGTCGAGCTAAAATTTGATACAGCTTTAACAAGCAACGTTGAAGTTTTCTTCCTCGGTGAAAAATCATCTACGGTGTATATTGACTCTGCAAGAAACGTATCCGAAAATATTCTGCCTATGAACGCATATTAATGGACGAAGATCAAATTTATATTCAAGTTCAAAAGTGCAAGCATCTCAAATACAAATTTCGAGATGTTTATGCCGCTGACAATTATCCATTAAATTTACCTGTTAACAGTTTTATAATTGTAAACGCATCACGAGCTGATTCCTTTGGAACGCATTGGGTGATGCTTGCCAAACGCTACGCATACCCCGTACTATACTTTGCAGATCCGTTAGCACTACCTCTGACTGCCTAAAATGATATTTTCTCCCGCTTACAGCAATGTACAGATTTGCATATGATGATGGATGTTATGGAGCACAGAAGAGATATTCAATCCCCCCTGCAATCATCAGACTCACAACTGTTTATTTTGCATCTATATTGCGCACTATTTCTATAGCAGTAAATTTCCTTTTGTACCAGATGTAAATGAATTGCAATTGCTAGCATTTGTAAAACATATGGAGTAAAATTGAATTAAATTTTTCTATGACAGCTTAAGTTTAGACACTAGAATCTTTACAGAACTGGAAATTCATTAAATAGTCTGAAGTCTGACGTACAAAACTCCCTTGTCCACTCAAAAGAATATCCATAATCTGATAGAGAAGATGAATGTTCACCATGCATTAGTTGACAAAATCGTTTTATAGTTACATCGGGGATAGTAGAAGCATGTTTGTTAGAAGTTGTAGTAATGGTTGAGAGTTTTTTCACGGGATTGGGCAGAGGAAGTTGTTTTTTAGTTTTGTTGGTTGAAACATGATTAAACTTTGACAAATACTCCACAGCGACATGTAAGCGAGAAACAATAGCACCACGAGTAACAAAGTTTTTCTCAGTAGGCAAAATAAGAAATTTGAAACAGGTCACGAGACAAGTTATCGGCACAGAAGCATACGGAGAAAAAACATTTTTATCTTCTAAACTTGTATCCTCAAAAATAAGATGCCAATGGCTGGAACCAAAGGAACAACCATCAATAACGGTCGAAGATGAATGATAACTGTACGCATAATTTTCTATTCCAGAATCTTGTAGTTTTGGTTCTGTGTAGCAAATAGTGTATTTGAATCGTTTTTGAAACTTTTTGAAGTATTCGGGACTGTTTTCGTACATAGCTTCAACCATAGTAGGAGAGTAAACTGAGTGAACAAATGATGATTTACCTCTATGAATTAGTGGGTTTTAGTTGAGAACACTGTGTAAACAAATTTTCAAGGTCGTTCTAAGATAAAAATTCATTAAATTTTTCGTTATTTTAATTGCTAGTAAACAAATTCTGTCTAGGCATTAAGTAAACAAATCTAGCCTGTCTGGTTTGTACAAAGCTCCCCAATTAAAACAAAGCTGTCGCATTTTCCCGAAGTTCCACAATCTTTAACCTGAGGAAAGTTTGAGTTGTTTTCATTGCTTTTTAAATAAATTTTGTCTAGACATTAAGTAAACAAATCAGGTTTGTTGATGTTATGTTTGCGAATAATGGCTGTCGCAATTTCCCGAAGTTTTTAAAACTTTGCTGTGATTGGGTGACGACTTGAATTAAAATCCGTTTTTGTAACATAACTAATGGTTCCAACTTTATGGCTTGTAAACAAAGTTTCCGAAGACATTAGTAAAATAAATTGAGTCTGATGGAACTTTCCAATGTTATGAATTCTTTGTTCTGATTAGTTGACGACTTGAGATATAATCTATTTTTAGTAACATAACTAATCGTTCCAACCTTATGGCTTGTAAACAAACTTTCTGAAGACATTAGGTAAACAAATAAAGGTTGACGGAACTTTCCAATGTTATGCTATGTTTGTTATGATTGGTTTGTGACATGATAAATCCATTTTTAGTAAATAGACTAATTGTTTCAACTATTGTGTTTGTTTATCGTCATGAGAAAACATTAAATTTTTGGGGAACAGGAGAACCACTTGTTTACCGAATTTCTATAGAAACGTTGACTTTTAAATCTTTTTTAAAAAATTTTTCTTTCCTAATCCGATATTTAGTCACTTACTAATTTTTGGGATATGCCTGCAAAAGACCGACATTTACAGATCAGCTGTGGAAAATGTGGAAAATCTATAGTAAAATATCACCTTGCTCGCCATAGAAAGACCTGTTCTAGCGGTACCTTATACTGCAAGAAACGAAACTGTAATTTTGCAACAAAAAATTCGGCAGAACTATCGTACCATATTGCCAAATCGCATGGATCGAAAAAGCGTAACACTTTAAACAAGTGCATTGTTTGTCAGAGAGATTTTCCAAGTTTCTACTCGCTGCAGCTTCATCGCAGGAAGATACACCAAGTTAACACGAAAGTTGGGAGCTTAAACACAACCCGTGTCCGTGAATTAATTGATGAGTTGAATGAAGATAGTGAAAAATTGAAAGAGGAATTAGCAGCATGTCAGCATTTACTGGTAGATGTGCACGCTGAGCATGGAAGACAAGAAGTTTTCAACTTTAGCCTATCGAAATTGGACACCAACGAAATCAGCAAAAAACTTGATGAAGTTTTTGAAAATCTCAAATCTGCTGCAAAATTTAACCTAGCTTTGGGGTTCCTGTTGCAGAATGTAGAGAACAACGACTACCGTTATTATTATCCGCACGAAAATAATTTTCTTCTGGATAGGGCGCATTTGTTGAGCAATAAAAACGATCTACTCAACCTTCAAATTGAAATTGGAAAGTTTGACTTGATTGAAACCTGTACACAGGAATGCCAGAACTCAAAGTGGCGATTCGCTTTAATTACGAACGTTACCATCTTTGCAGCTCTCTTAAAAAATATTCCTTTGGGTTGCCTGGATTCTGTTCTCCCGGAACCTTTGTTAAGAAACCCAGAAGTTAATTGTCTGCTTTCAAATGGACATGATGTACTTTATAACGATCACTTATGTCTATTCCGCGCAATTTCCATTCATTTATTTGGATCCGTAGATGTTGAACCACATGCAATGCAACTGTTTGACAAATTAGTTTCGTCCACTGACTGTGATCCTGAAAACTTCATGGGAGTTTCTCTGGATCAAATCCCAATAATTGAAAATTTAGTCGAAAAAAATATCTTCATCTATGATTTTACCATTGAAGATGGTGAAATAGTTGGCGAACTTATTCGACGAAGCATTGAACGATATGAAGAAAACATTAAATTACTTCGCTATAACAACCATAACTGTTATGTAAATGATATCAACAAATTCTTCAAGAAGTTCCGCTGTCCCAGCTGTGACGTCTTCTTCAATCACTCTGGACATTTTAATCGCCACTTACGAACTTGCAAAGAACGAGTGAAAAATATCTATCCGAGAGGTGTTTATTCGTTAAAGGAAACATTGTTTCAGAAACTTGAAAACTTCTCAATCGCTTATCCAGAAGATTGTACCCTCTTCAAAAATTTTGCGGTCTTCGACTTTGAGGCAATATGTGACAACTCATCGGAATTTAGTAGCACTGCTACAACATCATGGATAGGAACTCATGTACCAGTATCTGTTTAAATTTTCTCCAATCTGTTGGAGGAACCAATTTTCTTGTGCGAAGATGATCCTACTCGTCTCATCATATCATTTGTAGCTCAACTTTAAACACTAGCAGCAAAAAACAAAGCGGATATGAGACCTAAGTTGTTGGCGTTGGAAGCAGAGATAAAAACTAGGTTGAGTGATATTTCCTCTAGATTGCAAGTTATTTCCGAAACTCAACCAAATATCAGTAACAAAACAGAAGATAGCAATGCATCTGAAAATTTACGATTCCAGCAAAAGCAGCTCTTTGATCTGCAGCGTCATTTTGATAGTTATGTTGACACTTTACCAGTTTTTGGATTCAACAGTGGAAAATAAGACCTTAACCTAATCAAAACTTATCTCATTCCTCATCTAATAACTGATAAATTTATTCAACCTACGGTAATAAAGAAGGCAAACCAATTTATATCTTTTAGTTTTGGTGACATTCAGTTTCTCGATATTCTGAACTTTCTCGGTGGAACTACATCTCGGGATTTATTTCTGAAAGCATATCAGTCCAAGGAGACAAAAGGATTTTTCCGTGTGAATGGTTTGATTCGTTGACGAAACTTGACTGTGACAAACTTCCTTCCTATGACTCATTTTCCAGCAAACTGAAAAATTTTAATCCTTTGGAGAAGGAGTTGTCTGAGTTCGAGAAGTTAATACAGTGTGGGAAAGACCAAAAGATAATCCTAAAGGAGATGGGACTGAAAAAGAAGCCGCTGTCAGGAAAACAAAATTATACTCTTTTAGCAGATTTGTGGAAGAAGGAGGGTATGAAAACTTTTCGTGATTTCCTTCGATGGTATAATAACAAAGACGTTGTACCAACGTTGACTGCAATGAGTAAAAAGATTGAGTTTTATCATAATCGGAACATTGATATATTGAAGCGCGGTTGTACACTTCCAAATTTGGCTATTATTTGTCTTCACGAGTCAACAAGTTCAAAATTTTATCCGTTCGTCGATAGCGATAAAGATTTACATGGAAAAGTGCGAAGTGAAACCACTGGTGGGCCTTCTATTGTCTTCACAAGGAAAGCTGTTGTAGACAAGACATTCATCCGAACATCAAACAACATTTGTAAGGCGATAGTTGGAATAGACGCCAGCCAATTGTATCCCTTCGCCATGTGTCAAGCGATGCCAACGGGTTTATACACTAGGTGGGAGTTCGATTCTGATCTCCAAAAGTTCAAAGCTCGTCAGAACAAGATTAGAAAATTTGAAAACATGGTTATTTTTTACTATCAAACAATCAGGCCGGACTGTACTATTGAGAGCATCTATACAACTGGAAAACAGAAAAAAATTGATTGGTTTAGTGTTGATGGCTTTTGTGGACACTGCAATACAATTTTCGAAGCCCTCGGATGTTACTACGATTTCTGTCCCTGTAGATAAGCTCAAACCTCTCTTAGCGAGGAAGAACTTAAACAAGGTCTCCAGAAGCGAGAATCTGATAAGTTAAGAAAAAAGCATCTGGAGAAAAAGGGATACAAAATTATCGAGATGAGGGAGTGTGAATGGTGGGATCAGGTTCAGATGAGCTCTTTTCTGAAAAATCACGTTAGAAAAAATTTTCCCTACAAACTACCCTTAAGCATGGAAACCCTTCTGAAGCGGATAGATGAGGATAAGTTATTCGGTTATGTACAGTGCAACTTAGAAGTTTCGGAGGAGCTCTACGAACGATTCGCAAACTTTCCTCCAATTTTCAAAAATAGCAACGTTGGAAGAGAAGATATTGGAGATTTCATGAGAGTATGCTGAAAAGAACGATCTATTGATGAAACCACAACGAATGTTGATTTCGAGTTATAAATTAAATAATGGAATAGTTATAACGCCATTACTGAAGTTTTACTTGAAGCTTGGACTACGTTGTACTAAAATATACCGATTTGTCGAGTATACGCCACAAAAGTGCTTCAATGATTTTGTGCAATCTGTTGTTGATGCGAGACGAAAGGGAGATTAAAATCTTGACTCGAGCGTTGTTGCTGAGACTATGAAGTTACTTGGGAACAGCTCGCATGGTTATCAGATTATGGATCGAAGTCGACACACCCAAACTCTCTATCTTAATGAAGAAAAAACTCATAAAGCAATTAATAACCGTCTTTTTAGAAGACTCAATAGCGTTTCGAGAGATATCTATGAAGTTGAACTAGTGAAAAGCACAATTGAACATCGTGAACCAATAACTGTTGGATTTTTTATCCTTCAGTATGCAAAATTGAGAATGTTAGAGCTTTACTACAACTTTTTTGACAAGTTCTGTGATGTTAAAAAATTTGAAGAGCTTGAAATGGACACTGACTCTCTGTATATGGTGCTAGCTCATGAGATTCTCTATGAATGCATTCGTCCCAAAATGAAGAGCACTTGGAAAGAACTCCGAAGTAATGACTGTGTAGAAAATTTTCGCGCTGATTGTAACAAAATTTTTTTTCCGAGAAACTGTTGCCCTAAACATGTGAAACATGATAAGCGGGAACCTGGATTATTCAAGGAGGAGTTTCGATGTACTGAAATGTTTTCTCTATGTAGCAAAACTTATTGCTGTTACGACTCTAGAACGAAGAAAACTAAGTTCAGCAGCAAGGGACTCAACAAGAAGGTTCTAGAAGAAAGTAATGATGGACCATTGCAGAAGTACAGAAAAGTAATGAATGAAGCAGTGAATGTATCCTCGACTAACAGAGGATTCAAAACAGTAAATCATCAAGTTCTCACCTACGAACAGACTTAAAAGGGACTTTCCTATTTCTGTCCAAAGCGAATGGTGGAGGCAGATGGAATACATACAAAACCTTTGATGATCTGAAATTAAAACTCTACTTTCAAATATTTTACATCCGTCACCTTTATTTATTTTCGCTGATATTTGATAGGATTCTCATTAGATTTTAAGTGTTTTGAGTAATTTTGTTGTGTTTTGTATAACTAGTCTTGGTATTCATTGTAATAAATTAACTATCGTTAGGGAAAAAACTTTGAAAGCTGCTTTATTTTTCATTCAAAGCTATACATGGACAAATCGAATGAGTTCTTTAATCGTGTCATCCTCCTTATATCAATTAGCTTTCCTTATAAGGAATGTCAGGAGTTTATTCAATCTTTAGTAGCGTTGATCAATTTTCCTTATTGTTTTTTGTGACGTCATAAATCCATTTTATAGCGTACATAAATAGTATGCATTTCGTGCTCATCGAGCTTTTTCATTTTTGATGAAAGAAATTACGATGACTAATTAAAAATAACATTGATTAGGATGTTCCTTAATCATCCCACTATGTGAACATCCAAGAACAATCTTAATACATGTGAGCATCTAAGACTAATTTTAATGCTTGTGAGAAGCTATAGCTAATCTTAATACATGTAATACTATACCTAATTTTAATACATGTAGAAGCTTTACCTAATCTTAATACATGTAGAAGCTATACGTAATCGTAATACATGTAGATTCTAAACCTAATCTTAATACATGTAGAATCTGTCTTAATACAACTAATCTTATAAAATTTTATTCATATCCTTACATATCATACATTAATATCTGATTCCTATCTTTATACATTGCTAAAATAACTCAAGGGCGACCGAAGCGAGCCACAACCGCTATAACCAATCTTAATACATGTGGGTCGCCACCCCCCCCCCCCCCCCCCGGGCACCTCGGTCCAGCTATATACTACTCTTCTGTCTTTGCTGATCTTCATTTTTTTCAATTTTTTTGTTCCAATTTTCTTCCTTGTCTTGATATTCTGATTTCATGGCCGAGTTCTTGAAAACCAAATTCCTGGGTTGAAGTCGGGTTGAAGATGTGAACATGATTTCTATAACCAAAAGGAAGTTCCCATACGCACGCACGCGCGCGCGCACAAATTGTCAGTCTTATTAACAAAGTCTTGGAATCATTTCTGATGCTGTTTGACTGCAATCAATTGGCAACCAAATTTACCAAAACGGTCCAACTGTAAGCCAGAAAAGCTATTTTTATACAAAGCTCTTTATTAGTTGCTTTTTGTACATTACTTAATAAAAGCCTGAGGGGCTTTGAAAGCGGTGCAAAATCTGCATCAGGATAGGCTACTAATCCTTTTCAGTTGATAAGTTCTATAGTTTATTTGAATGAATATCAAAGGGGAATGCTCAGAGATAATAAAACATCACGCATTTGAAACGTGACAGGTTTTTTTTGAAAAGTACTTTTTCACTACAAATTCAAATTATTAATTGATTGATTGTTCCCTTGCGCAATGAATTTGATTAATTTTGTTTTCCCTCAGAGCTGAACTTAGGTGTTTTTACAACTTAAAGAATTTGAATTGCATTGGGGCACTGTTTTTTTAAGATATGTTCACACATTTTTCAATCACATTGATCTTTCAAAACGGGATAAACTGGTCAAGCCCAGCGGGTATTAAGTTTCATTAAACGCCCAAAGTCGGCTTTAGTAGTCTATGAAGTGCTTAAGGTGATGCAGCTGCTGGGATTGCCCTAAGTTTCATTAGACGCCCAAAGTAGGTTTTAGTAGTCTATGAAGTGCTTAAGGTGGTGCAGCTGCTGGGATGGCCCTAATTTAAGGTTAAAGGGTCATTTTAGGGAATTTTTGTGCTCAAAATGGTGCAATTTTTCTTGTTTTTTTTTTAATTTTTTGAGCCTTTTGTTTGATTAGTCTTAGGTTGAAGTTTTTAAAAGCTGATGAGTGCTTTTTGCGAGACATAATTACTTGCTATGAACATTTAAAGAGCTATTTGTTTTGGTACTACAAACACAAACACGAAAAAATGATACTAATTTTTGCAATTTTTTTCAAGTTTTTTGAAAATTTTTTGTCATTTTTTGAGTTTTTCCAGCTTCAGGGGCCAGGGAATCTAAATTAAGGTGTGATAATAGGTTACTGCATAGTTTGGAGTAACACTGGATTGGTTTTCAACACATTAATATCTCAAATTTTAGCACTTTTGATAAAATCTGAAATTTATTTAAGATTTACTAAAATGTTTGTCAATTTTTGATATTTGTTCATTCTGAAGTGCCAAAAACACCTGTTCTCCGTTCTGATAAAAAAAGTAACTGCATGGTTGTTAGTGTCAATGGATTTCGAGTTTGAGGAATTTTTAAAAAGTTTTTAAAAGTTTTCTCAAAACATCTGTCTTTTATTCAGTTTTTCTTACCTCAGTAGCCAAATAACCTCATCCAGGGTTTGATAGTATGTTATTAAATGGTTGCTAGGTGGCAATTGAATAGTTTTCAACATTTTAACGAACGAACTTCTACTTTTTGAAAATTGATTTTTTTTTGTGAAAATTATTGCCTATCGATCTTTGATCCAATGAATTTTTTCAAGCTTGGAATTGGGTCCGGATAGCCTATAGGGACACAGAAATGATTTTGAAGATATTAATATTACTGTTTTCAGCATTTTTTAGTTAAAATTTGTAATTGATTTTGTTTTTTTTTTCTATTTTTTTCGGTCATTTTCGAGTTAATCGATCTTCCAGGGCCAATGAATTCTTTTCAGGTCTTTTACATAAAATACTGAACCGATATCAGAGAAAAAAATTGGTTTAGAAAATATTATTGATATAGGTAGATTTAAAGCATCAAATGTTGCCTTAGGGGTAAAAGCTTAAAGAGTTTTATCAATGAGAATATTTTTGATTAGTTTGTTTGATTGTTTTATTTTCTCAGTTTTTATGTTAGTTTGTGTTTTGGCTGGCATTGTTCATGTGATCTGCTGGTCAGATAGAGTACTTATAAGTTTTTCATTCAATCCTTTGAATTGTATTTCAGGACTTGTCCTGCTATGTGTTTTTAATTATTTCTTTTGCAAGATAACCATTTGTATTGCACGAATCTTGCAAGTTAACCGTTAGACTTGCAAAATCTGGCAAGATAACCGTTTCTTGAAAGATCCTTACATGATCTTGCAATATAACTATCCGGTTTTGACTAGGGAAGGCGACTATGAATAGAAATAGCGCGAAAAAAATTGTTCTCCAGACAATGTATGGGCAACAAAAATTGTAATGGGACCGTGTATTTAATGTCTGAGAGGGTACCCCGTCCCAGACAATAATCGTCGAGTCATATTTCTACCACCTCACCCCGGGCAGCAATGCCGAACTGTAGTTCTAACAGATTACAAGCAGTTTACTACTTTCAATTTAAAGAGTCCAAAACTTTCGGGGCAGAAAACTAAATCAGAGAAGTAAAAGAGAAAAATAGACCTAATTTGTTTTTGTAAAAAAAGACGGTTTTATTAGAATTGAATCCATTGTAGTTTTGCTTGTAGTTCTTAAGCATGCCCCATCAATTCATCGCCTTAAGTGCTGGTGTTCATTAAGTGTGGGGAGAAAGTTAAGCTAAATTTGAGTACATGTCTTATCAAATCTTATCATATACAGATTGCTTCACTGACGCCACTTAGAATGGAGTTTGCATTAAATTATTATGCTTGTTCTTTTTTGAATTGGCATGCTTGTTTTTTTACAATCCAAGAATTATATTGTATTGGGACTCTGTCTTTTTTACAATCTAAAAAATGGATTGTATTGTGGATCTGTTTTTTAAAATCCAAGAACAGGATTGTATTGTGGCCCTGTTTTTTTACAATCAAAGAAATGGTTTGTATAGGGGCTCTGTTTTTTACAATCCAAGAATTGGATTGTATTGGGGCTCTGTTTTCTACAATCCAAGAATAGGATTGTATTGGGGCTCTGTCTCTTACAATCAAAGAATTGGATTGTATAGGGGTTCTGTCCTTTGTGTAAGACTTTTTTAACACATTTTTCATGACTTTGATCTTTCAAAACGGGATAAATAATACCCAGTGGGAATTAAATGTCATGGAAAGCCCAAAGCTGGCATTAGTTTTCCTTCAAAAGCTTAGGAGTGGCGCAGCTGCTGGGAAGACCTGAATTCAAGGTTAGGAGGTAATTTTTGTTGGAGTTTTTGAACCGAAATTAGTGCAATACTTCACGTTTTCTGTCATTTTTTGAGGTTTTCGTTTGATTAGTCTTAACTTGAGGTTTGTCAAAGTGAAAAAGGTCTTATGCAAAAAATATTTTTTTTATTTATTTTCATGGCCTTTTCTTATGAGCTATATGAACATGAAAAATAATACTTATTTTTTGCCATTTTTTTGGAGAAAAATTTTTTGAATTTTTTATCATTTCTTGAGTTTTTCCAGCCTCAGGGGCAATAAAATCCCTTCCAGGGTCTGATGATACGTTACTGCGTAGTTTCTAGAGGCAATGGAATTGTTTCCAACCTTTAAATATCGCGAATTTTATAAATTTTTTGATGAAATTTGCTCTCCTTTTACGAGTTGTTTTGAAAGGTGAAAAGGTAATTGTTAAGAGTTTTTTTGCTCAAAATGTTGCAAGTTTGCATTTTTTTTCGTCGCTTTGCAATTTTTTTTCATTAGTCTTGAATTTACGTTTGTCAAAGTCCAAAAAGTCTTTCGCAAGATAAGATTACGTTTTATCACCATTCCATTAGCTATATGTTTTTTTTGCAATTTTTTTCCAACTAAGTTAATTTCATTAGGATTTGACAATAGGTTATTGCATAGTTTCCAGTGGCAATTGAACGGGTTTCAACATTCCAATGTCGCGAATTTTTTCACTTTTTGCTAC
Organism: Convolutriloba macropyga; assembly: GCF_964194025.1. Taxonomy (NCBI): domain Eukaryota; kingdom Metazoa; phylum Xenacoelomorpha; order Acoela; family Convolutidae; genus Convolutriloba; species Convolutriloba macropyga. The sequence goes on along the minus strand of NC_134473.1, from coordinate 7,857,652 downwards.
AACTTTCAATTTTCTTATTTTTTAAAAAGTTATTGTCATTTATTGAATTTTTCAAGCCATAGGAGCCCAGAGACCTCCTCAACGGTCTGAGAATAGGTTACTGCATGGTCTTTAGGGGCATTAGAATTGTCTTAAATTTTTAATTTCCTGAATGTTAGCATTTATTTAAAAAAATGTTTGCAGTTTTTTTTTCAACTTTTTTGAACTATTTTATATTGTTCAAATTTTATTGCCTCAGAGGGCTGATAACTTCTTCAATTGTTTGACATTATGTTAGTGCATAGTTGCTAGTGGCAATAGAATGGTTCTGAAGACAAAAATTATCACGAATTTTAGCAAGATTTCACAAAAATTTGCAGTTGTTTCCAAATTATTCGACTTTTCTGCGTTTACTTATCCTTACGGGCCAATGAAACTTTTTTTAGGTCTTACAGACAGGTTACTGCACTGTTTCCAGAGAAAACAAAGTCGGTTTGAATATATTGATACCGCTAATTTCAGAACTTTTTTACCTTTTAAAGTTAAAAGGTAAAAAAATTTTAGTTTCTTTGTAGTATTTGTCTTAGTTCTCGAATTTTTCTAAGTTTAGTAGCCAAAAACTTCTTTTTGAGGCTTTTAATTTAATTGGAATGCTTATTTGGATCAAATTTAGTCATCACAAAACATGATTCAATAATTTTAGTAATGATTTTCTACGGTTTAGATTCTTTGATTTTTTTACTTTCTCAAGTTTTTTGAGATTGATTTTCTTTTTGATGGCATTGTTCAATTGATCTGCTGGTCAGGTGAAGTAGTTCTAAGTTTTTCATTCAACATTTTGGATTGTATTTCAGGACTTGTCCCTCTAAATGTTTTTTGTAAGATGTTTTCACGCGTTTAAAAAATGTCCTTGGTCTTTAAAATCGGGAAAGACAGGTCAGGCCCAGATGACATGAATTTTCATATGAGGCTGAGAAATAGCAATAGCAGTCCTTCAAGTGCTTATAGTGTTGAACTTGCAAGGTGAAAAAGTCATTTTCAGAGCTCAAAATGTTACAATTTTTCGACTTTCTTGTTTGATAAGTCTTGAATTGGAGTGTTTCAATGTCGATAAAATTCATTTGCAAGACTTTTTTCACTTTTAATGACCATTTGTTGAGCTCTTTGATTCAGTACTGAAAACATAAACACAAAATATGATACTAATTTTTGCAATTTTCTTTAAAGGTTACTCAAAAAATATTTGTCATGTTTTGAGTTTTTCCAGACTCAAGTGCCAGAAAACCTCCCTAAGAATGTGATATTAGGTAGATGCATACTTTTTAATGGTAATAGAATTGTTTTTGATAATTTAATGTAACAATTTTGAGGAACTTTTTTAATAATTTTTTTTCTATTTTTTTTTGGAAAATATTTGTCATTTTTGCAGCCTCTATTTGTCAACTTCTGAGTGTTTTTCTTTTTCGCTGGCATTTTGGAATTGATTTACTGGTCAAATACAGTAGTCCTAAGTTTTTCTTTCAATTTTTGGATTCTTCTTCAGGACTTGTCCTGCTATGTTTTGAATTGGTACGCTTGTACAACCCTTTGTGATTGACCTAGATCACTGTACGTTTCGGGAGATCCGGATTGAGGACATGAAATTAAAACGCTTAATCCAGAAATAGTTTTCAATGTTCGTCAGTTTTTCTCTGTGCTCCACCCAGCAAAGATTACAAAAACACTTACTTTTTATGAATAATTATGAGGCTGACGCGCGTTTTGTTTTCACAAGTGAGCATAATTTTCCGTAACTTATCATTTTTTAACGTCTATTTTATGTGAATTAGTTTTTTCTGATCATTTTTGCGCCATCTATGTTTTAATTATTGCGTTTTGCGAGTCATAATAGCAAATTTTTCATTACATTCTTAGATTTATAAACAAAAAAGTGCCTTTTCTCAGAATAATTTGCCATAGTTCGCAATAAATCGCGTTTAGTCGAATCAAGGCCAACTGTTTCTCTAGATCGTCTGAATATTACCATCTTGATCACACTTATTTTTGCCTCCAATTCTCGGGTAAAAATCTGGTCTAGGAAATAAACCCCCGCGGACAAAAACCAACCTAACTTTAGATAGGAAATAAACCCCCACGGAAATAAACCCCACGGAAATAAACCCGACGGAAATAAACCCCTATTTTAAAATCGAATTTCGGTAGTTATTATTTGTTCGGTTGTGATAGTTTCATATCAAGTCCAACGGGCCGCTGAGGCATGGCCAAACACGCTACATGCGCAGCTCTTTAATAGTAAAGTGGGGGTTCATTTCCTTGGGGGTTCATTTCCGTGGGGGTTTATTTCTGTGAAGGTTTATTTCCTATCTGAAATAAAGTGGGGGTTTTTTCCGTCGGGGTTTTTTTCCGCAACCGGTAAAAAACAAGATGTAGTGCACAAAGAATAAAAACGTTAAATTAAAGTTAGGCGCACCGAACTGTTTGTTCGCCAAAATTAATTCGACAGGTTCTATTATTAAAGAGTTAATTTGAGTAAAAACTTTGAGTATAAATTTCAATCTTTTCGATAATTTTTGGACACAGTGGCGAACTTTTTCGATGTAATTATAATGTTTCCATACTGGTTCTATTAGTTAGAATAGAAAAAATACAAGTTCAGGAAATACCCTGGACGATCAGCCCGGGTATGACATAGAGCACTGATAATTTATGGATCATTATGAGGCCAACTGATTTTTCTTTTTTCCTAGAGTGCATTTTTTCTGAATTATCATATCTTTGCGGTCTTTTTTGTCTTATTGGTACCCTTCAATTAACTGATAAAATGGCAGAGGACCATTGCGGGAAAAAAGAACCAAATAATGAAATAGATAAATAAGAGACTTCTTTTATGCTATGTGAATGTTGCCCCTTTAGGAATATAATTTATAAAGAAATAATTGAAATAAAAAGTCTTTTATGCATCCGATGAAGACGTTCTTTTAATCATATCGTTTTAATTCATTTGCAAATGGGTGGTAGAAAAGCATACCATTTAACGCTATTTGTCCATATTTCAACTGAAAAAATTTGATTAATTCTTTTATAAGCCCGAAAAATCCGTTCTTTTAATCATATCGTTTTAATTCATTTCAAATGGTTGGTTAAAAAACACTATACTGTTGAAAGCTATATGTTTATTTTTCAGTCACAATAACAACCGGGCAGCTCATGAGGCACAAATATTTACAATTAAATTTCAGCAAAACCAAGTCGGAAATCAAATATATATTTGAGAAAG
>NC_134473.1:7792290-7854196 GCF_964194025.1 Convolutriloba macropyga | reverse complement strand
TTGCGTATTTTATGCAAAAGCCTCATTCTTTGAATTGTTGGTGCTATTCGGTGTCCACTGCGGTTGCATAGCCACTAAGTTTTTGCAAAACTTGCAACTTTTGCGGACAAACTGAAGTCATGCTTATCATAACTTAAACTGTTCCCAATTATCGTTAGAAGCAATGAACATAAGGAACCGGACTAATGCTGACTAACACCCCAAATGCAGACAGATAATCTTAATTGGAAAACAATCACTCAGAATATTGTTTTTTAAACAGAATAATCTGAACCGAACGCAGGGACAGTTTCAGCAGCTTGCTTTATCAGTTCAAGGAACAAAAAATGGAAATTTTAGCCAAAAAATATAATAAGTTCTTGTGTTTTTTAGCCACTCTTTTTTCGCCATTCTTCATATAGCAATAGTAGCCGAAAGAAGTCTGATCCTTACGCATAATTTTACTACTCTATAAGATTTTCACAGTATTTATTTAGAGCTATAAAGTCGCTTCAATCAAAGTCTGGGCTGCTAAATTCCGGCCGCCAGCTTTGGACTGGTAAGACCAAGTAAAGATTTCAATACATGCAAGGTTTCATCAATTTCGTGTTACTTCGCTTGGTGTGCTACTTCTAACGGAGCCAGAGTTCTCGAAGATGTGTAGTGATGCCCATTTGTTTACTTCTTGTGGCAACCTAAATGGTTACTAAGCAGAGGAGATAAAATGGGAGGCATAACCCAATTTTACCTCCCCCACCAACTTATTGGTGTAAGCACTGCTCATTGGAGTTCTCGCCTCCTCGACTGATAAGTTATAATCGTTTTCAAGACTGCGACACAGTGCTTGAGTTATTATCACTATACAGTTAAAGTTGACAGTATACAATTTATTGTAAAGTGACAAGAATTTAGCATTTTGAATCCAGTTGCAAATCAACGAATGAAACAAAACAAAGGTTAGAATTTATCAAACTCAACAGTAAAGTCGAAATACAGAATAGTTGAAGAAAGTGATAAGAACCGTCCGTTAAAAAAAACTTTCTATATGGCAACAGCCTAGTCATACTATTTAGAGAAAGACCTTAAACTAATATGCCACAAATTCAGAATTTCGCCATTCTTCCAGCCTATATTTGTTACGCGATAAGTATTCAATTTTGTCGAAAAATTATGCAGCTATTTTTACCATATACATTTTTGGTGGTTCTTGCGTTTCTATGAGAAACTAATTCGTTTTCCTTTATTTATGTTTGCGAATAACTCAGTGATGCAGTTATTTAACTTTCGGGCTAATCTGGTTTTATCTCCTGTTATTGTATGCGCTGAAGGTTTTCCGAAAGTTCACACCAACATCTATGGCGACTGCAAGCAATAAAATTAATCGGTCAATACAATATTATAAAGTTTTCCGTAATGATGATAGAGTCATTGGCGACATAGGATATGGTCATAAGTCTTTTCATAGAGTCGAACTCTCAACTAGGGCAAGATTAGACAAAATTAGTCTATACCCGTATCTAACTTCAAGTTTAAATCAGTTCTAGGCACGTCAAATTGCAAGCCTTATATCGTTTATCAGCACTGGGTAAGTCGTAATACAAGTTTTACAAGTCTGGCAAGTGTTGGCCGAGACTTGGGTAACACTTGCAAGTTGATTCCTAAGTCAAACCTAACTATTCCAAAAATTTCGATTGCAAATTTTCAATTTGAAAAACATTTCTAACGCGCCACGATTTCGGGGTGAATTTTTAGCAACTTTACCGGGGTACTTTTAAAATACCCCACAACAATTCAGAACAATTAGATAGCTCCCTAGGGAACAAAGGTGGTCATATTAATGTTTTTCAACCAATTTTAAGCCAATTTCAGCCAAAATACAGCCACCAAAATAGCCAAAGACACCAAATTTTTGTAATTTTTGGATTTACCAAATTTCGAACCTTAGCAGTGGCAAAACTGTTAAAAAAAGGGGGCACGCAGTCAGGCTGTTTTTTCGGCTATTTTAGAAGCTCTTTTCCGGCTGTATTTGAGGTTTTCTTGGCAAGTTTTCAAGTTCTTTTCAGCTATTTATGACGTTCTCTTGGGTGTTTTTGATATTTTTGGCTTTTTGACGCTCAATTTGATTATTTGTGCTCTCAAGCTCGCATGCACTCACGCATACATACACACTCCCATCGACACAAAACTACAGACACACAAACACACACACACACACACACACACACACACACATACAAACAAGCACACACACAAACACTTACACGGCGATAGTGAAAATGGCAGACGTACGAAAATATAGAAACTTTACTGCTGGCCAATCACAATTGAGAAAATAGGAATATTGTTTTCTGGTTGGCCGATAGCTCAACAAATTCTCCATGTTTTAGAATAGGATATGCGTGTTAACGTAAAATTGTTCAGAAATCGCGATAAGCCGAAATAGAATAATTATAATTTTTTGGGGCAAACTGGTCTCACGATCCGTTGTGATAGATTCATATCAAGTCCCACGGGTGGCCTGAGGCATGGCCAGATGCGGTAGGAAAAGGTAATCTAGCATTAGTTTATATCCAATTTAGGCTTAGTGATCGCATAAAGGTACAGTGTTATGAATTTCTCGACCAATCACATTCGTTGAAATTTCTATATTTTGGTACGTCTATTTGTTAAGCCGTCACCCACTTACACACACACGCTCATAACCACACACACACACATGCGCGCGCGCAAACACACACCCGCACACGCTCACAAACAGACACACACACACACACACACACACACACACACACACACACACACACACACACACACACGGACATACATGCACATACATACACATAAACACACACACACACAAACACACAAGCACGAACGTACAAATAATCACACATTTTTGTGCATAGCATTCGTGCGAGTATACGGCTACTTCCTCTATTGTCTTGTATTGTGTGCTGTTGGCATTGTTTATTTGAATCAGTTTCCATCCAATGTTTCGTTTTCACTGTCAAATATATAGATCTGAACAAAATCAAAATTGCTGAACAAATGTTGCGAGAAAGTCTGGTTATAGTTGTATATCAAATATGGTTCCAGATCTTCCTGACTCTCAAATGTCTGGCAGCTCTTTCTGGTCTGCTGGATGAAATAGTCGCCCAGGTACTGGGAGAATGCTGCTCCGTAGAAGCCATGGGCAACTGGATATGTTGGATATTTGTACCACTCGAACAAGTTCTTTTCAGGATGGAATTGGTAACCAATAATCGGCAATCTAAAAATTGGTATTATTAGCCGAAAAAAAATTACTAACGGATTAGCTGATTAGAATGAGAGAAAACAATCAATTTATACTTATTTCTTGTAATACTCGTTAAACTTTGAACATATATAGAACAAACTAATGCAACCCAAATGTTGTTTTTCTCTATAATTGATTATTTGATACAACCTTGTACGGAATTAGTTAAGCTCTTGTCTCCATTCAGTTTTCCATTTATTTTTGTTTTGAAATCTTTTATCGTTGATTGTAATCAACAGTCACTTTTAAAAAATCCTGGATTTCACCATTGGTGTATTTTTCTAGCACGATTCGATCAAAGCGTTGTTGTTGTTCATTCCACGCCCACACAGCTTCAAGCAGATTGAACAAATGTGTACAAAACACTAGCATCAAACTAGACCGCAAATTTTAATTTGAATTGTATTTTATTGTGTTTTAAACACTTGATATACACAGTCATGAAGTATGGAGGCCCTACCCTAACTGAGACCTCAGTTCTACACAAACCGACGTGTTGTGTGGAATCAAACTTTAGAAGATGATTCCAAGATATGGTTTGAAGCTTACAAGGTTCCTGTATGAAACTTGCTAGAACAATTTTTGTTGAAAAATATGCCTTCTAACGCTCTAGAAAATTTATACCAATCCAAACAATGCTATTCTAATTAGATAGATCTTAGCCTTCTCGGAACACCAAAAAGGATTCAAAGTAAAAGCAAGGTTCTCGAAAAGTTCGCATTCTGATATTACATTTTTAATTTGTTTTGTGTAGGCAAAATACAGGCGTGGTTTTCTCAAGGCGATGTCTAGTCAGATTGTGTTTATGTTATGCTAAATTTTAACATTGGAAAAATATGGCTAAGGCAGATTTATTTCACAAAGGAAACTAAAATTCAGCGGTAAAAATAGGTTTGGCTTAACACATTTTTTTTCATTGAATGTCATCTTGAAACACAAAAATGACTTTTTTGAAGATGGATAAAAACATATACTTTACGGCTTTTTAAGTTTCTTCATATTAAATTGTGAATGAAAACCGGAGGTTCAAAGCTGCCCTTAAACACATTTCTAACGAATTTCAAACCGCATCAGGTAGAGCTTAAACAAAGCAAAGTTATTTGTAGTGTGTTGGAAAAGATATGGGAACTCTCCTTAATTAAAACCAAATATTAAGTAGAAAAAGAGGTACAATTTGTCTTTATGAAATTACTTTCAATGTCAAAACCAATAGTTGTTAACTGAAATCATTAAAGAGGTTCATCTATTCCATCAAGGTTGGCAATTGAGATTCATCTCTATCCAGAAAAAGCAATATGACTATATAATGAACAGCAATACAGAAAAGAATTTTATTTAAATTTTGCGAGAAAACACTGTCCAATCCGCTAAATTAATCTTTTCAACCAAAAGTTTTAAAATTGACAAACTGCAGTAGCGTGTTATCAATGGTTTGATTTGTGAACTGTTATTCTTTAGACAAAAAAGAGACAAAGTACAAAACAGCAAAGATATAAATTACGTTTATATTTCTGAAAACAATTCATTTCAAAGCTATGAAAACCATTAGCTGTCATATGAGATAAATGAATAGTTTCAAATACGCGTCCAAAGACAGCCAATAGGATTAACCATTACGCTGAAATGTATGCGGAAAAATCATACCTCTACATTAAATGACAAATAATGACAAAAGGCCAAGTTTGAAAACGAAATTTGCGAAAAAAAGGTTGTGGAAGCCGTTGAAACCATAATATATTCAATATCTTTTTTGATATTTACAATTGAGCTTTCTATCAACATCAATAATATAATATAATACATCTCATTTATGTCAATATGTGACAAGATTCGGAAAAAATTTCAAAAACATTCAAAACTCTGGAAATCAACAAAATTTGTTTCGAAAATCGTAGTATCAAAGCCAAGAAAACATTACAAAATATTTTTCAAATGATAAAAAACGCCGAGTCTTTGCTGAGACTTTTGGAAAAACGGCAAAACTTTGTTTTCAGAGCACTCTCAGAGTACGCGTGGGTAAAAATTGTTTTATCTAAAATTTCTACAGATTGTTGTGACAAGATTTTTTGTCTGTATTCATGCCAAATATGTACAAAGTGGGCCAAAGATGCATATTTGTGGCCATTTTCATAAAAAAAGTGATGAATTGTAACAAAAACTAAACCAAAGTTGTAGCCTAAATTTGGATTAAAGGGTTCAGCATTTCTTTTGTGTATTTAAAACTAAAAACAACTGTTTTTTAAACATCTTAGCAAAACTTTAGCCAAAAAGAGGAAATTTTTTAGCAAAAATGCGGAAAATGAGAACAAAAACAGTCAGCCATTCAAGAAAATCAGTCAAATATTCACAAAAACTAACTCTAGATAACTCCGTGAATAAAAAACCCAAAACAAAAAAATTTTTTTTTCTAAATTTTACACTAAACGCGCTTCCTTATGATACGACACAACTTCTATGGCGAATTCAAAATGAAGGTCAAACTTTAAAATCTCATGTAACAAATTCATTATTCGTCAGGTTGTTTCACTTCTCATGATTTCCCATTGGTTCCTCTGAGCCCAAATTAAATGTGCAGGTGAGTTCAGTAAACAACACCTCTGGACTCACAAACAAATTTAAAGTGACTATTCAAATTCAAATGTGGTCACCCAATTTAGATAAAAATGATCAGAATCGTGAGTGATGTAATTCAGCATTGCGCTTGGCATTTACCATGCTCTTTTCGTTCGCCAATTAGTTATTAAATCTCTTAAAACCACACATGCGAAAAAAAACGAAGGAGAAAATTATGACAAAAGCACATTTCGTCAAAATATTGTTCTAAATTTTAAAAATCAAATACACCTGACGGAAAACTATTTCTTCTAAGAAGAAACACATACCTTTGAATACGAAGCATCTAGAAATTTTATTAGAGAATGTTTTACGAGTCGCCAAAAAATGGCGAAGGAGCAATTTTTTCATAATCTGTTACATTTTTCAAAACAATTTTTACAAAAATTTCAAAGCCATTTGCTGTCAAATTGACAAGTTCAGTAGCAAGAATTACACCTCATTAGAGATAATTCGCCTCGAAAGTAAAATAAGAATTGATAGTTGCACTTTTAAAACAAGATTCAAAAAATCAAAAACAACACATGGAAGAAATTTTACCAATTTGTGCTAAATAAACTTACATGATTATACATTTTTTTTCTTTAGCGAGAAATTGGAAGGCAAAGTTTGTTTTTTTGAAGATATTCATGTTCCAGTCATAAAAAACCACAAGCCATGAACTCTATCCATCAATAAATTCAACCTTTTCCACCGCTGAAATCAATGAGTCCTTTTAATACTCAGATTGTGACGAAACTATATACGGAGAACATAAATTTCCAAAAATCAAAAAATTGTGAAATTTTTACCAATTTATTTACAGACGTTTTTTGCTAGTTTTAAAGTAAATAATTAAATAAACTATAAACTGTGACCTTTACTTTCATTCTCTTAGTCTTATTGAGAACTTCAGACAGGTTTGTCTGTAATGGGACGCTTGGTTTGAAAGTTAACAAAACCATTAGTTACCAAATTAGATGACAAAAAAATTTTCACCATAAAAACAAATAATTCGTGTTTTTATACTTTGCCAGAAAATTACGAAACGAAAACCAAAATAGACGTCGAATGTCCGCTAAACTGAAAACAAAAAGTGACTTTAAAAACCGAATTCTTTTTCCAAGTTCCGACGTGTTGTTTTAGAAGACCACGATCTGACAATAAAATATCGCTTGGGCGTTAGTAGGCCCGCAAATATTGAAAAAGATAAAACAAAAGGCCAAAAAACCAAAAACTTTTTTTTCAAAGTACAAAATGTGTCAAAATGTGTCTATGTGTCAAATACAATAAATGATTCGGTCAGCCAAAATTGGCTGATCAAAAAACGGATGAGCATGAAGTTCATCCATCCAACAAAAGGAGTCGAAACAGTAGTAACAAACACGATATTGATATAAACACTATTATGATAGGCACACTTTTACAAATGTTTTTGCTTTTCAGACAACATAGAATTTTGAAAAATTTTGTAGGACATCAGTGAGACTGCGAAACAGTGTGAGTTTTTAAAATTTCACATCTTATCAAAAGTTTAAAGCTAATTGTTTCAGTCTTTAACTGCTGATAACAAGTCAATAATTACTAAATAATTATTCTTGAGAAAAACTAACTCTGTCCATCTCCAAAAAAAAATCTACAAGAAAAACCATTTGAACGTTACCTTATTGTTTTTATGAGGTTTAAATCAACATCTGTGCCCTTTTTAGTAGTTTAAGAGTTAGTCACAAATTAATGCTTTTTTTATTTCCGATCGTATTTTTGTTGCGCATTTTCTCAATGAAATTTAACGAGTTCATCAAAAACTTTATAAGAAAATATTGATATTTTGATATAAAAAAAAATTATATATATTTGAATAAAGTTTGTGGTATCCATTTTAAAAAACTATAATTGACTCCATATAGATATAAAAAACTTTAATAATGATCTTGCAAGTTCGATGAGGAAAAAATTTGTTTCTGTAATTTTCGCTTTGGTTAATTGAACTTACCCTTAATATGCGCGATACTTGGCTCAATGTTACCTTTTCCCAATTTTCTAAATCTTGCTCTTATATTGTGCAGGGAAACGTGCTTTTCGCTATTTGAGGAGACCAGCACAGATTCCAATTGGTTTAAACTTGAAGCAATCACAGAGAGAGACTTATCGGTCTGTTGAAGTTGTTTTTAAAACAGCTTTTTTCAATTTTTTACCAACCTCCTAACAGAAAATATAATCCAAATTTTTTGTACGCCTCACTTCGGCGTTCATGTTTTTCTGTCTAGAATGCATAGAATGCGGCTTTTTTGAGCTGCAGATTACTATATACAGCTTAGTATGACAATTAAGATCTCAAACAAAACTTTGCCTGGGACGCAAAAAATTGTCTCATTGGTGCTTCCAAGATTGCATTAAACCCTTTACGTCCTAATATGATTACTAAAATGTGAGGCATAAATTTTTACAGTTGCTAAGATTGTTTTAAGATGTGCAATCGGGGGTTGAGGTGTGTGATGGCTCGCTAATAGAGAAACATTTGTTCCGGAATTTGTTGCTCAACATTTTTGCCTCATCGTTCACAACATTGACCTGCTACATAGGCTATCAAAATTACAAAGCAATAACCGCAATAATAAGTAAAAGCTAATCATTAACAAATAGTTTCTATAAAAATGAAATAATCGAATGAAACTCTAACTTTTTGCCCTCCATTATAGAGACAAACTTCATGTCCTCTTTATCATAGGAGTAGGCAACCACGTCAAATAACTCGTGAATGCCACTGTTGTTTTCATAAGTACTTGGTGTCAGCCCGTAATGGTGGAAGTTAGGAGCCAGTGCCATTTCCTGCATTGCTGTCAAAAGCCACTCTGGAGCATTTTTGAGAAGTTTGCTCTGGTTAAATCCATAGTCAGTGATTTCCAGGGTTGTCAGGAGACCAAAACTGTCTGTATTGGACATGACGTGATGGTTACCAGCTGCCAGTGTCGACAGCTCCTCAAAACCTTGAAGGTATTTTTAACAAAGAATATTTATGATTCAGGTCTATTAGATAATAAGTTGTAACTAACAAATTCAAATTACACAGTAACATTTTTCGTTTTTCGGAGCAGTTTTTTCTTGATGAAATGGGTTAAAAAAAGGAAAATTATGTTTTATTCGTCGTGATTTTACCGATTTGTAAGGTCAAAAAGTGTGACACATCAAATATTCAGTAAAAAATAAGGGAATTTTTTATTCACATGCCAACATTGTTTGGCCAACCTCAGATTTCTCGAAAATACTTAATTTTCTTTTTTCTTCTACAAGCATATTTTAAAACTAGGATCATAAGCGTTTGTGAAAACCAGTTGCAGTAAGCGAATTTAATTCAGACTTCAAACAAGTTTTGATATATTCGAAACTAGTTCGCACGATGAGTAACTCATTTCCACTTTCTTGGGCTAGACTAGTAACAATTAGCAGTTTTGGTTCACCCATATCAATGTTCACAGTAACAAATGAAACTTCGACTTTGGTCAAAAGTAACTAATAATAAAGGTTGGGCAATAAAATATTAGGCTAAATACATTCTCAAGATGATGGAAATCGGTAACTTATTTCAACGTGGGAAAAAAATACGAAAATAAAAAAAAATGTTATTTTTATAGAAACAATTCGAAGCTAAAACATGTTTAGTCATCTTTCATGACTCTGCTTGAGGTCACTGAAACTTCTTGCACGTCTTAAACTGATAAAAGTTTGTGGGTGTCAAAATCAGGTTATGTACAGGAGAACTTTTGGCATTGGAGACCTTACGATTTTTTTAGAACTTGCATCTGCGTGTTATAATTATGTATTATTACGTTTTGAAGAATGACTGATATAATCAAGTTGATTTTTGATTTTTTTTTTAAATTTTTAAATGTGTTTATGGAAAGGAACTTTTTGAGTTTGTTGAAGAAGACGAAAAGCGTTTTGCAGTTGCTTGATGATGAGTCCTTCTGGTAATTTTTGTAGTACCTGAATTACTACAATAGCAGATTGAATCCATTTTCATGAACTTTTTCAAGACTTTCAGGAGGAGTTGTAATTTACGATGAGTCTTCCAGGACTTTAAACTTGAAGACTCATAGAATTTATCAAAATGTTTGAAAACACTCTTCATGTAATGTTTTGTTCTCTTAAAATTAGCTAAAATTAAAAAATACAAACATATACATTTATATATATATATATATATATATATATATATATGTTTATATATACATACACACAAACATACACATACATAGATATATATATATATATATATATATATATATATATATATATATATATATATATATGTGTGTGTGTGTGTGTGTGTGTGTGTGTGTGTGTGTGTGTGTGTTCCTGAGTATGAGTGTGTGTTCCTGCACGTAACACAATTCCTCTTATTGTATGCTAAACTGCGCTTGAGTATGCAAACTTGAATTAAAACTAATTTTCAAAGCTTAAATGCAACTCAGCGAACTAAGCTAAAATGAAACTTTTTGCCGAAAAATACCACAGCAAAAAATTTTAAAAAAGCAAGACACTTCTCAAAATTTTAATTCAAATTCAGTAACCAGTGTTAGCGACTAATTAGTCTGAATACAATTAATTGCAAATAAGTGTACAGACAGCTATAAAACCGAGAAATTTAGTAATACATATTGTGATATTTTATCATTGTGAAATTTGGTTACAACATAAATTGTGGAATTCAGTTACAGGATTTGGTACCTGGATTCCGTTTTTGAACAAAACACAGTTGTGCAAAATTGAGAAAATCTATTTTTGTGGAGCTCAGGCTACAATGGATGTAGTCTGAATTCCGCAATTTACCGTAACTGAATTATACGAGGGCAAAGTCAGCCAAGTTTATTTCAGGTCTGTATTTGTGGTGTTATGTTTTTTGACGAAAACTTGACCTGGGAATTTGATTTTTCGCTAAACTTCATGACACTTGGGGTCTAAATTTTAGAGTTTTCGAGAATGCATAAATTCACGAACTATAAAAGTTCTATTATTGTTCATGTGTTTTTTAATGAAAAACAGCTTACCAAGACATATTCCCAGAATTGGAAAAATCTCCCCGCTCTCGTTGAAAACTATCTCTGAGTAATCAAATGCCTTCTGTGCAAAATAGTGATATGAGCCAGAGTATAAGGACACGATTCCTCCTGGCAGCACAACTCCGTTCAAACGGGGCAGCAGATAGTCGTAATAGTCTTGGGCTCTGTTGGGTAGAACTGGCACCACTTGGGCCGCAAACATCTCAACAAACTTGACATAACTGGAGGCAATGTAATTAGATGATGGAGGGTAGCCAGGTTGATTTAGATCCTACAGAGAGAAAATGAGACAAAGCTTCTAATTAATTTAAGTAGACAGTTAGCAACTGAGGCTATCATGTTTCGGTGCTCGGTAAACTTGAAATGACATATTAAGGTCAGATGCTTCTAATCGTCACCGGAGTCGCCCCAAAAGAACTTACCAATCTAGGTACTAGTGAGGATACCGATTAAACACTCTAGTCTAGACCTGGAATTATTATAATACGGTTTTCGACCGATAAAAGACATGAAAAGACAGTCCTGGATAAATTTTTGATATGAAAAGAATTTGTCTGAATTTTGCGTGATCTTCTCGACTTTGATTGAAACTAAAGCAATTGTGCAAGTATTAGGATAGACAAAAAATGTCCTGAGAATTGAAAGTACAAAAAGACAAGTTCTTGGAATTTGTCTGGACAATACAACTTGTTCTGCAATTTGACTAGTCAATAACAAAATTATCCTCGCCACCGTAGCAGTGTCTTGTTTTTCATTTCCTAACAAAATAAGACATTTAGCGAAATTTGTTAACCATTGGGTAAGGTTGGAGAAGGTCAGGAGATCGAACCCAGATGTTGGCGGACACTTTTTAGTTTGACTCATTTTTTTCTTTGAATGTCTATGAATATTGAGAAAAATGTGGCT
Source organism: Convolutriloba macropyga (assembly GCF_964194025.1). Lineage (NCBI taxonomy): Eukaryota > Metazoa > Xenacoelomorpha > Acoela > Convolutidae > Convolutriloba > Convolutriloba macropyga. The sequence goes on along the minus strand of NC_134473.1, from coordinate 7,842,361 downwards.
GATTTTATGAAAAGAATTTGCCTTGACTTTAACAGGGTTCTCCACGTTGTAATTTAACTCAATATTTACCCCCCTCCCCACCTGTAGTTATTACGTTTTTTCATAAATTCAAGGTCTAGACTAGGGCAATTAAAAAACAGTGAGCTACATTGACGGCAGCATTGCGGAAAAATCTTGTTGCTTTCACTAGGATGTCAAAAAACTCCGATGGAGAAGAAACATAAAAGTTCGTACGGTTTCAAACAGTTTTAAAATTTTATTAATGAACAACCCTTCTCTCCTTTAGCCGCTCTCCATTTGACGACTCGAAGAGAAGTATTGTTTTATTCGGGTTTTTTTCTTACCGGAAGTCCTATTTGTACTAAAAGCGAACGTGAGAGAAACTGACGCCGAAAACCGTTTTTAGATCAATTAGGTTCATGGATCTTTGACAGTACATTATTGTAATCAGTGTATATGGCCAAGGCCATTCAAAAATTAAGGAACAGAATGCCTGTGTTTATGGCGTGGGGCGATTTTATTCGACAAAAATTCTATCCACACTAATAAGATTTTGGCGGTTTTCCGTCCATTTTTCCCTATTTCTTGTTTTTTCGGTTCGATTTGCTTTGATAAAGCTTACTGAGAACCGTCAAAAGTTTTTAATTTTCATTTTGTTTTTATTGAAGTTATGATAATTTTTTGTTATTTAGTGTTTTAAATTCAATAAACACTTGTTTCAATATTGCATTCTTAACAAAATTTTGATATTTTTTAACTTTTCATTAATTTGAATCTGCGAGTTCAAAACAATGCAAACCGAACAACTTTTGTGTATTTAGTTTTCGTATTCTGCGCCGGGTTGTAAAAGGAAACTTTTTAAAGTTTTAGATCCTTTCATTTTCTCATTTATTATTTTAAGTTGATTTTGTTTTATATAAAGCAGCTGCGAGGATTTTCTAGGTTTACTATTGTGAATTTGTTGTTCTTGTCTTGACTGAAGAGTATTACTCTGTTGCGAATTTCTTGTATACAGGTTAAGGCATTAAATAGTTTTTTGCTAATAATCTTTTTACTCTATTTTTGTCCTGATAAAATTCAAATTTGCATTTTAACAAAAATTTCTCCAATAAGAGAGAAGTTTTTGTGATTTTTCAAAATCTAAAAATGCTGCAAAAAATTCTGAAAATGCTCTAAGCCAAAATCTCTTCTGTTTTCCTAAGAGCTAAATTTTTGTTAGTATTCAGTTTTTTAAAACTTAAACAGTTACCAATCTGAAAATATCATCTGTCTAAAGCTCTCTCCGAATGATTTTCGGTTACAGCATCAATTCCAAAACTTTGAACGTGTGAGACAGATTTTTGACAAACATTAGCCTGTTCAGTTTCAGCCGTTTCTGTCCATCTTAGAATTTTGCCTTTTCTAAGTGACCAGATACCAGATGTCAGATGCCTTTTTTTCCTTTTCAGGAAATCAGATTAGCTTTTCACTGTGAATAGGTTGTCTTTGGATTTAAATCTGTGTTTCATATGTTTTTGTTTTCTGTTGTTAATAGTTTTTTCAAAGTTTGCCTACATCATTAATATATGTAATGAAGTTTTTAGTCATTACAGCTTTAATTTCATAACTGAATAGTTTAGCTAGCACTGGTGATGTAAAGAAGTTGTCTTGCTGTATGAAAGATTGTTTCTGTCAGACAACAATTAATGGTTTCATTTTCAATAAAAAATTTTGGGGAGGTCCGATGCTTCCACTCGCTTCCAAAATTTTTCTGTCTAAGTTCAATCAAATTCACTTTTATTTCTTTCGTTTTATTTAAGTCACTACTTTCATTTTGACGTCTGACTCACTATTTCAACAAAATGGATTTCTGAAACCGATATAAAAAGCGATATAAAAAGAAACCAATAAAAACCGGGCACCAAGACTTAATTATTAAAAATTTAGTTCATCAAACTATCAAAGGTCTTTGGAGTATACTGCTAATTGTTATTAGTATTCATCTTATTGTCCTCCAATTTAGAGGATGAATCATTTGTCCAGAACAAATATTTTCTGATATATATTTTTCTTCTGACTACAATTTTTCTTGCAACACTGCTTAATAAAGATAGAGAATTTTTTGCTAAAACAATCCTTTTTTTTCAAGGCAGTTTTTCAATAATTAGCAAAAAATTAATTAGACAAGAATAAGGAATATACAATTCAGGTGGTATTACTTATAATTAGCTTTAAGAACGTTATAGAAAAAACAGCAGCTAATGAATTGGGGAGTGACTATTAATCCTTAGATATGTCAAATTAATCTTTCAATGAATTTACCAGTTAAATACTGAATATGTATTTGCAAAAGTTGCGTGTACAGTCTGTATTTGTATTGACAGAAGATAATTTACATGCTATTTTTTTAAATTTACCTGAGATAATATACCAATAACTGGACGATCGTTCGAACATTCTTTTCCACTGGCCTCTTTTAACAGAACAGTCCCAAAAGAGAAAATGAGCCAAATCCAATGCATTCGATAAACTGATGAGTCGAATAAATGAAAAAAAGTTCAAAAGCTGTCAATTATTTTCTTTTGAAATGTTACTTCAATTTTTAAAAGAAAAATTGACCAAAAATTTGATAAAACGTATACCAAGTTGCAACTGTTTGATTAAACTTGCACCGAGAAGTATTTGTTTTACACGAGTAAATCAACTCTATCTCGAATTATAACATGTAATTCATTTCACAATAGGAACACATATAATTCAAGTTTATCTCGAATTAGAAACTTTATAATTAAGTTCAAGTCCAAGTTTGAATTCCATATCCTATTCAGAGTAGGGCTATTTATAGGTTATAGCGAGATAGTACGCATTCACTGCAGTTCTTAACTCTTGTCTCACTTCTCGACTTTAGAGAATCGCAGAAACTAATCATTTAAACTCAATTTAAGTTTGTTCTCGTTTCTAGACAACCACTCACGTGTGACCTTTGCCGACTTCAATCATCATTTAAAAAAAGGTGCTTCTTTTGCTCTGTGAATCCTTCAAATTTTAAAAATCGACATGCTGTTTGAAAGATCAAGTGAAAAAATATGAAAGCAATGAAAAAACCGACAAGATGTTTAAAATTTCGTTTTATAATGAAAAGTTATCGATAGATTCAAAGTAAAAACTCCGTTGATTTTATGCTAATTTGAAATTTAAGGTCTTTCGCGTTAAAAAAACTGATATTTTGAAAAAACCTTCCAGCGTAGAATATAAAAATTTAACGATCTCTCAAATTCAGCTATTTCTGGAGCAAATATCTATCTAAGTTTGATATTAAGTATAGGTTCGGTTGATTTTGTGCTGATATTATTGTTCTTCAGAAATCAATTCAACTTCATTCAAACTTATCTTTGAAAGCAAATTTAGGTCAATGGTTACTTATAATTATATGATACTATAACAATAATTACAACTTATTTATCAGTACGTTATTAGATGTCCTAAATCTACAAATAGTTAAAAACGACATTTTTGAGCAGAAAATAGTTACACTTCTTAAGGAGAAAATTGATTAAGACGGTTGAAGATCTTTGTTTACTCAGCAGTAGGTAATTGAAGACTTCGGTTTTTGGGCGACAAAACAGAAGTTTTGTACTTTATGGAGCAGAAAGGAGACAATAAAATGCCGGTATAACAGTTCTTAATTCAGTTTCAAAAGCTATCTTATGAGAGTACTTTTTTAACTTCAACTATCAGTCGACAAGACGCAAGCGTTTCTGTTTCGTCATTATGAATTCCTCCATAAAATAATGTAAGATTGTCGTTAGTGTTAACAATTGTTTGCTGATCTCTAATGCAATTAAATTGTGGGAAATAACATGTATCCTTCCAATATTCAATTTTTCAATTGCATCAATAAAACAGAATGGTAAATAGCCAAGTCATCTAATGTAAATTGAAGAACACTTTTGCATCCTAGCTTTCAGCGTAGCAATTATTTCAACATTTCTATAAAGAAACCTGATTATGAGCAAAATAGCTTTAACACTCAGTTTAATCCTATTTGGGTAATCCTTTTAATTCAATGTACAAAATGTGAGTTTCAAAAATAAATTTTTGGTGATCTTATATGAACAAAAACAGTTTTTTTAAATTATTCTATAAATATTCACTTTTACGTTTTTTGATCAACCACTAGTAGAGCTACCACTAGTTCACTATGATATTTGACAGATTATGTCACGTTACTTCTGGTTTTCCAAAAAAATTAAATAAAAAATTCAGTTATTCGGGTTTTTGATAAGCGTGACAATGCCTCAAGAGAGGGTCACATTGAAGCGTCGATCAAGTTTTCTGGTTTCTTGAAACCGTGGTCTAATTACCTTTAATTCATTGTTTCCAAGTGCCCTTTTGCACTTTGATTTCTTGTGTTATCTATTATTAGCTTTAGAACAAATAAGACATTTCTTGGCAAAATTTTTTTGCCAAAGTATCAATAAATATTGATATCTGTAACAATCTTGGGCCACCAAAACCTAATCTAGCAAAAATTGGTTTTGAGAAAACATGTGCTAATCTTACAGCTGGGCGAGTTAAAAGACTTAGGTCTGTTTTTTCACAAGAATTAGCGGTTTAGTCGCGTCCGGTTAACGTCCTTCCACTGGTTCTTGAGGCCAAATTATTCTCAGAGTCCAATTGTCCAGTAATCAAACTATCTCCTTTTTTTCAAGCTTGAATCGCAAATTAGTCCATTTTTGGCGTTCAGAGTTGGGTCGTATTCTTGGACCAGCCTCCTCCACAATGATCCCAGTCGTTGTTTTTATGAGTCCCTGTTTTCGTCTTCAAGGAAAGGTTCTCATTGATAACACAGGCTGGTACTTTGGGGAAGGCCCGACCAAACAGTTAGTGATTTTGGGTGAAAGGATCTTCGTCTTCGTTACCGCTTCTGACGTGCGTCAAGGCAGCGCGTTACCAAGACATTCTGATACTTTGACAATAATTGGAAAGACATACCAATTCAATTTTGCGGATCCGATATTCAAAACAAGAGCTCAATTCACTATCTGTGCGAGTCATTCCCACACGCCTCCAAAATTTGGAGCAAATTGGGGGCTTAGGCGAATTTGGACTGCCATTACCCAGGAGTTCCAGAAGGCAATGACGATGCCTTTTTTTGGGGGGGGGGGACTACGAAGCGTTGATTTGTTTTTCTTCGTGATTCGACTTATGGTTTTGTTCTTTCGTTTCTCAAAACCTTGCTTTAATTACCTTCATATCATTGTTTCCACGTGCCTTTCTTTCCTTGATTTCTTGTGTTTTGAATCATTTTTTTAAGCTTTGCAACCCTTGAGGTATTTTGTGGCTAAAGCTTAGCGCCAGAGTATCAAGGTTTTTTGATGTCGATAACACTGCGGTCGAAGATTGGCTGATCAGAGGTTGTTTTGCTCTGTGATCTTCAGTCGCTTGAATCTCTGATCTCAATTAGCACTTGTATTGCAGAGCCTGTATTATTTACAGAATTGAGTTCACTGGTATCAATTGAATTTTTGGGAAAATTTTAGTTTTATCTCTATATCTCATCAATTATTAACAATTTTGAATTGAAGATTTCTATTCATTCCTACTCGCTATCAAAAATGTACATCTGGACAAAGTGGAAATTACTGAACAGATGCAATGAGTAAGTCTGGTTATAGTTGTATATCAAGTAGGGTTCCAGGTCGTCCTGACTTTCAAATGCCTGGCAACTCTTCTTGGTCTGCTGGATAAAATAGTCGCCCAGGTACTGGGAGAATGCTGCTCCATAGAAATCGTGGGCGAGAGGGTAAGTGGAGGATTCGTACCACTCGAACAGATTTTTCTCAGGGTGGAATTGGTACCCAAGGAATGGCAGGCTGTAACAAAAAAAAAGTTTGTTCACACAAAAATTGTTAGTGGGTGTAAATTATTTGCACACCACAAGCGCTACCTCTTCGAACATGTCTTTTTTTAAAAAAATCAAAAACTAACCATATATTGATCAAATTCACAATACTCGTTTACAGATGGCATGCACTAACATAGACAAAAAAAATTTGTAAAAACGACAACAGTAAAAACCGAATAGTGGATTCAAGGTTAAAAGAACATTTAACCAATTATCAGAATTTTAGCCACTTCATACTATTCAATGTTGAACAACATTTATCGTTTTTCTTATTTTGATTACGCAAACAAATGTCCAAAAACATCAATGCATAGGAAAAGCAACGGAGAAAGGCACATTTCAAATAACAACATATTGGTTGGGTAAAAAAAATACGTTAGTTAAAGACTGAGAACACTGAGAATATTGAGAAAACGACATTACAGGACCGAAGAAGTATTTTTTAGCAATTTTTTTAGCAAGTAAAAACTGCTTTATTGAGTGATCAAGAAACCAAAAACTCTTGATAAACGCAAAACTCGCAGAAAAATTGTATATTAATCAAAGTAAGCTCAGAATTGTTTGGCACATTTTACTAAAAAAACTTAAAATTATAGCAAAAATAGACATAACGCGCACAAAATCAGTTGCTGAGCACTAGATATCCCCGGACAAAAGCGTTAGATATCCCGTTCTTTAATATGTTGACGCGTGACTAGATGGTTTTAAATTACATTGAGGAGGACGACATTTCGAAACAAACAGTTTTTAGACAGGTCCTCAATTCAAACCCAAGAAACTAGGAAAACTAGGATTTTGATTTGGATTATACAGAAACTGAAACTTGAAAACCGAAAGAAAAAATTCGGGAACCACTATTATTAAAATAATCAAAATAAACCAGGTCATGCTGACAAAGCTCACAAAACTAATTGCAACGAACAATTAACACCAGCTTTTTTGACAAAATTTTGTCATGGAACAAAGAGATTGAACATCGAAAACGATAAAAAAAATGGACTTTCGTCAAAAACCAAAATGTTTCTGAAAAAGTTTGGAGTCAAAATTAATAGAACACGTTCCAAATCTGATAACCGTTGAAAATTCATAACAGTTCAATGTTTGAGAGCACTGAGCATCTCTTTTTTCTATTACCCTTAGGGATAAAACGACTGTGGAAAATAGGGAATGCGATTAAAAAGGACGCTAAAAAACAACAAACCAAAGCCCAAACTCAAAACATTTGTGAACACTAATAAAGAAAAGTTTATGATTTCCCATAGGTAAAAGCACCTTCTTTAAAGTTTCATAATCAATTTTCAGTTACAAGACTATATGATAAGACAAAACAGACAACAAAACATAGGAGCAAATATCAAACTTTCTTAAACACATGGGTGAAAATCAAATATTCGCAAAAATAAAACACGGTGTCAATGTCAGCAAAATCAATAGCTGCCCATTGGTCTATTCCCACTACAGTATTTATGCAACTTTTGAACACAAAAACTTTTGTCACTTTTTCTAGTTTTCGCTAGCAGGTCAACAGAGAAAAACAGAAAAGAAAGACAAATTGTTTCTCAACATGCGTAATGAAAGTCTCCAAAAACCAAAAGTTTGCATTTACTCAATCGGCAATTTTTGAGCAACTTGATACTACTTTTTGAACAAAGTTTGATAAATTTACGCTTTGAAGTACTCACTTTGGCCTTCCATTTGATGCAGAAGCGTGAATTTAATCTGTGCTCAAACTTAATCACTGAATTACATCAAAAAAGCGAAAATTTTGAAAAGCGAAAATAAGTTAGCGTTTGTTACTTGAAAAAAAAAACGAAATCCAGTTGCAAATCTGTTGTCTTTAAGCTTTTATTCTAAATTTTTGAGCTTAAAATCTTTACTCAAAGACCTTAATGGAAACCATTTAGTTCATAATTAAATGAAGTTGACTTCTGTGTGCTTTTATCAGGTTTTATAATCCGTTTTCTCATGCACCAAGTTGAAATGACAAATAAGATGTAAGATGAATTTCTGCAATTATTTTATTCTGTATTGTATTTTCCGATAAGAGAATTAAATGTTTGACTCCAAAGCATTGCAACAAAGCATAAACAATTAATTTTGTCTTTTAATAGAAATAAAAAAAATAGTAGTAATAAGAGCCAAGCATGAAAATTAATAAAAATCCTCAAAAAAGCGTTTTAAAACTATTACGTTTCCGGGAGTTGTCGAATTTTTTTCATAATAAAAGGCCAGTTCTTTAACTTTTTGGTTTACTTTTACTGATGGCATCACCAAGGAAAGCATATTCAAGAAAAAGTTTGCAACCCTAAAGAAAAAATTTAGAAGACAGAAAAAGATCGACATGATAACGAAAGCTACTAGATAGATTGTAACCGGAACAACAAGCATTTTGCTCAATCTATAATCAACTCATTCATTCGTGCTCGAAAAGTAAATTAAAGAAAATTGTTTTAAATTGTAGAAAATTGTTTGAAATTTTTTATTCACATTAAATATAACTTTGAAAACTTCTCCAATATATAACTGAAGAGCTCAGTAAAATATCTCGGGCAACTCAAACAAAATATACTGGAACAGATTTGATAACACTTTTTGATATGAATAACATCATCCGCCTATCATATTTTCATGTTAAAAGGTGTAGATGGGGAACAGCACAACAAAAGTTGGGCGCAAATTAGTCAAAGATAGGTACATAGGTGACAAGGTGCAAAAATGTTTATTTTATGCAAACCAAAAACTCATTTGCGTTTCCTACAGCATGTTAGTGTCTTTTTGTACAAGTAGCATACAACCAGTAGAACAAAAAGCCCTGAGCCATATCACAAAGAAAAAAAGCAAAGAAAGATTTGATATCAGTTCTATCACAGAAATACTAAAGACCAAAACAAAACAGAACAAACATTCTAACAAATTAAATTTTATCAGTCATTATGGAAATTTCAGAAGGAGCACTACAACACATAAACAATTTTTACAGTATGAAGAATGACAAAAGGAACTAGTTGAAGATTCTATCCATTAGCGAATTTGACCAAAAAACAAAAACTAAGAATGGCTGACAAGGTCAAAGTGTTAAACAAGATGACGCAACAGCTCTTAATGACCAAATTACGTCCGACATTTTTCAATCGCAGGAAACTTGCTTTGAATTCGAAGCTGAGTAAATTCATCAAACTAAAACATTTTTAAGATTTCAGAAAAGCTAAAAAAAAAGAATTTCTATTTTTGACTTGAAGGTGCGCATTTCGCATAAACACTTTCAATTGCTAAAAAATCCATTGTTAATTCGAAGTGAACAGAGGGACAGAGAAGAAAACCCTTGTCAAAAGACCATAGAAACTAACACGAAATTTAGAATGAGCGCTTTCTGTAACTTTTAGCTATTCGTCGAATAATAAAATAATTAATTAAAAATCTGATTATAACAATAAAAATTGAACAAGACAAAGTTAAAATTGATTTACAATACTCAATTAAATATTAAGGTATATTATAAAATTAAAACTATTGTTAAAATATTTTAAATAATAAGCTGCTCAAAATCAAAGAATAGCCGTATCAAATACGAAAACGCCTCTGGAGTCGTCTTTGTAAACAATAAACAATTATTTTCATTTAAATCACGCCAAAACAACAGAAAAAAAACATTTTAATAAAAACTGATTAAAAAAAATGGTTATAAAAAAATCAAAATCTCCCTGAATAAACATAAGTACGAATTAAGGAAGAATGTTCTGCTACAATTGAAAACAAAGATTTTTTCGAAGAATTACTACGCCAGCCAGAATAGCATCCCATTATTTCTCAACTTTGCAAATAAAACATCTTTGTGAACGTAAAACAAACTAGTGTTTAATTTTTTTCAATTTTTACACCAAAAACTGTTATAAATTGTCAATTGGACAATTCAATTCCATGAGCATATGGCATCCGTTTAACAGAAAATAAAGGTAATAGTTTGGTGTCTAGGAAATAAACCCCCACGGAAAAAAACCCACTTAACTTTAGATAGGAAATAAACCCCCACGGAAAAAAACCCACTTAACTTTAGATAGGAAATAAACCCCCACGGAAATTAACCCCTACGGAAATAAACCCTACGGAGATATATCCCATTTTAAAATTGAATTTCGGTCGTGATAAGTTGTTCGGTTGTGATAGTTTCATATAGTGGGGGTTTATTTCCTATCTAAAATGAAGTGGGTTTTTTTCCGTGGGTTTTTTCCGCAACCGAATATTTTGAAATGATGAACAGAAGTTGGCTGAAATGCTGAAAAAAGTTCCCAACCAATTTAAAACAATAAAAATTTATTTTAAAATGCGCTTACCTAATGACAAATCTAAAACATTACTCTTGGTTTAACGAAATAACTTTTGTTCCGTTACAATATTCTGTTAAAAATGACTGTCTACACAGACGTAAAAAAAAAATAAAGCAAAAAAGTTCATACCCCATTTCTTCACTCTCAAAAACAGTGAGTGGTAAAAACGAATATATAGAGACACTTTCCTCTTCTCTTCAAAATTTCTATTCAGTAAAGCGAGTTTCGACAGTACAAAACCTTTTTCAAAAACAATTTTTTTTTCACTGAATGCAGCAGATGAAAAAACTTTTTCAAGCTCAGCAAAATTGTTGACCGCGGCTTTTCTCACACTTTGGCTTTTTTCGTAGATGGTAAAATTTTAATTTTATCAACCGCAAACGCCTCTTATGTTGCGCGGTGTCTTCAATCTGCAATTTCGATTCGACAAGTTTGTAAGAAATATCTTCAATCCGTCAATGAAGCTAGCGAACCAAGCTTTTGAATATTAAATTGCGAATATTAAAGACTTGTTTCTGCTTCGACACTGAATAGTCATAGAAATTGGAGCCGTTTTAAGTCGACAAATGTTTGTATTTTGTCAAGTCAAAGATCCGATAAGGTCCGAATGGTTAATTTGTAAGATCTGATAAGACTGATCTTTTTTCGCGTAAAATCTGATGAGATGATATTTTATCATTTCGGATCTGTTAATCTCAAGTTTTCTTAGGCAAGATCTGACTGTTCTAAATAATTTACCCGCTTACTATTATCTTATGAGACAATTTCGAAAGAAATTTATAAGATCTTACAAATTGAGAATTCGCGAATCAACGGGGGATAGAAGATCAATACTCCCCTTTGATGTGTATAAAAAAGAGCGTTGGGAAAGTGGTGCTTCTTTCCAATTTGTAAGAACCAAGAGCCCTTTTATCATCCACTGTCTCCTATCTTCTTGTCATTGAAAAAAAAACAAAGGCTTTGTTCAAATCCTAAAATATATCACCTTTTTCCTTCCAGAATTGCGACAAATTTGACGTTCTCTTTATCATACGAGTAAGCCACTGCCTCAAACACTTCTTGTATTCCACTGTTTTGCTCATACGTATTTGGGGTCAACCCGTAATGGTGAAAGTTAGGAGCCAGTGCCATGTTCTGCATCGCGTTCAGAAGCCATCCCGGAGCATGTTTGAGAAGTTTGCTCTGGTTAAATCCATAGTCAGTGATTTCCAGGGTTGTCAGGAGACCATAACTGTCTGTATTGGACATGACGTGATGGTTACCAGCTGCCAGTGTCGACAGCTCCTCAAAGCCTAAAAACAAGCCTCAGCAAAACAATACATAATGTTTGAATACATATTTTTTGATGCATCACTTTTGTCTAAAATTTGTATTGTCGAAGCGGAAAAGATGAACAGATTGGTCTAATAAGCTTGTATATTTTTTCCAAATTTCCAGTCGTTTAAGCGACTCGGGGTGTAAGCAATTTTTTGAGAAACTTTACCTAAACAAATCCCCAAAATTGGGAAAATCTCTCCGCTCTCATTAAAGACTTTCTCTGAATAGTCAAAAGCTTTCTGGGCAAAAGTATGATAAGACCCAGAGTATAGCGATACACTTCCTCCTGGCAGCACAACTCCGTTCAAACGGGGTAGCAGATAGTCGTAATAGTCTTGGGGTCTGTTGGGAAGAATCGGCACCACCTGGGCCGCAAACATTTCCACAAACTTGACATAACTGGAGGCAATGTAGTTGGATGATGGAGGGTAACCATCTTCATTTAGATCCTGCACAAAAACATAATGCATCAGGCATACAGAAAATTATGAACATATAAAATGTTGTGAAGCCATTTTTCTTGTATTATTTGTTTAGCGAGTTTTTTTAGCAGTTCATTTCAGTAGATTACAATATTTGATTGTAACCCCAAATGTTTAATATTTGATAGATAATAAAACCCCGAAGATTTGATAGATAATTGTAACCCCAAATGATGTTCAATCATTGTTACCCCAAATGAAGTAACCCAAATTGTAACCCAAAATGAAGCACTTACAAAAATTGTTCAATTGGTTACTTAACCTACTTAATAATCATTTGTGAGTACAATTTTCTTGCTTTGGAAACAAATTTTTGAAAAGTTTTTGTTTAAATGCCGAATTTGTTATAGTAGCTTTTGTTTTAGCTCAGCAAGTGACTAGGGTTATCAATATTGACAAAAAAGTTCAAAAGAAAACTTTAAACGGTGGAAAATTAATCTAGAAATTTAGGTAACAAATCCATATTAACTGCAGTGCTATAATTTGTTCTCTGAAACATCTGTTGAAAAAGGAGAAAATCTTTTTATTCGGTGTCATGGACCTGAAGAGCATTGTATCACGGTTTAAGCTTCATTTAACCGATTTTACTGAAAAGAAACCATGTTGGCCTCTAGTTTTATGCGCTTATCTTTCTCCTAAGTAACAACACATTAAGTGCAACTTTTTGTTTAATCATCTCCTGGTCAATATCCGAGAATGCAAATTTCACTAAATTCTGCGTTTTTCAAAAACAAACTATTCTGAGCATTTAATTAGCCTATAGCCTCATTGCCAAAAATTTTATTAGTAATTATTTGAGACCAACTTCAGAGACTTAATTGTTCTTGTAAACAGTGATATGGGTAATTTCATAACCACTATTGTGTTCTTTATCCACAATTAGTATCCAGTGGGGAATTTCTGAAATTATTCACCAAATTAGGTTTACTTTCATTTTGGTAATTAAATACTGTATCCGCGGGAAGAGGTAATTTTATGCAGATTTGAACTAAATTTGCCTAGTTTCGCCCGTCTCCACAAGCGCTTTCAACTATGATCTTAAAACATGTGTCGTGAAAAAACCCGATAACATTGAGTATCTATACTCGGTTTTTCGGACATTGGCCACGTAATGATTTCAGTACAACAATTTTTGGAGCATTTTTATCGTGATATTTCGTTTACTTATGACGAATTCGTTGATAAATTTTCAGCTAAATAGTTAAATGCGCAGCTTCTTTTATAGCATGCAGTTACATGCAGTCGTTTTAGCGTCAAGTTTGAGCTATTGAGAAAAAACTCAAATTCAGAAGTCTGATTTTTTAACCTTCTTGCCTAACTCTTCTCAACTGTTTAGACACAGTGAATTTCCTTGTAATTAATTGTCAGACTGAAAAACAGGTTTTTGTTTAATTTCGTTTTATATATACATAATTTTATTTACATAATTTCATAGTCTTTGAAACTAGAAATTTAAATATTTATATATGTTATCACTGTATCGTTCTTCTTTTGCTTGAGGTTAATATACAAAAATCAAGTTAGGACCTGTTAAATTAATTTTGGGCAAATTTTCCTCACCTGGGATAAAATTCCCACAACTGGGCGATTGTTCGTGCACTCTTTCGCAGTCACAACATTTAATGTCGCAACCAGAAATAAAACAATCGAAGTATGTCTCATTTTAATTGTTAATTTTAACAAGCAGCCCAAGCAATAAATAGATCTTCTAAAAATGAATAAAAATTCCAAACTCGCCGTTGCAATTTGGCTTTTAATTCAAGTTATGTTAGTTGAGTTAAACGATTTGTTGTCCGTTTGAAGAAGTCCAATATTTTGAAGGTATGCTGAAATTTCAGTTTGCTTAAATTTCTTGGTCACGTGACTCTTGAATACCCAGTTATTTGACCCCATTGTTTCATTCCAGATAATATTTTCAGCGAAACAACATTGGAACAAATATGTTGAAAATTAAAAGGCATTTTGCAAAACTGGAATTCAAAAGGTAAACAAAACAACCGGCATAAGTTATTAAATCTATTTATATCAAGTTTGCCTATTCTGCTCGACTTGTCAATTTTACTGGCCCGGCCCATCCACTGTTTCGAACAAAAAGCCGATTTATTATCTTAGATGTTGGTTCTGTATTATCGTCGTGATCTTAACTTTTGTTCACTTAATTCAAATAATTAAATTTGAACTACTGGTTTAAATTTATCTATTTGGGAAAAAGAATGCTGAGACAGTGCGCAAATTTCACTATAAAGATTTAAATCACAAAAATCTGTAGACTCAGTCTGCACGGGACGTGATTGAAACTCAAAAATTCCCTCACACTTGCATTAATGGTACAAGTTTCAAATAATTCTAATAAGAAATGCGGATCAATTTTTTTTCGAAAAGAGAATTGAAATTCTTTGTTTCTTGAGAAAGACTTCCTAAACGTATGAAATTCAAAATTCCGAAAATGAAATTTTCAATTTTCTACCCGTCTTCCCCTTTAACTACTTTCCAAAAAGAAAATTAATTTTGGCCAATTATAGGCATCGAAATTTGAAACCTAATTCATTTCTGTAATTGCTGCCTCCTGCATTTGTACCGAACCTTGAATACAAGTTGGCCGATCTTATAATAGCTACTGACAAATAAAACTAAAAAACAGCAAAACTTAAAGATTGTTGGGAAAACGTATTTGGGTGAGAAAACAAAAATTGGAATTACATTAATTACCAAATGGATTGATAGTATATTCGTTCACCATCTTGCTGTTAATTTAAATTTCTCGCAAACATTTCCCTTGTTAACACCAAGAGCTATCGATTGACGAATATTTTTTTGAATGGAAATATTATAGGCTAGGCTGCTATTTTGCTCTACACACAAAAAGTTGAGCAAGTCCCTTCTTTGAGAACTTCCAACAAAGAAAGTGTTGATTACCATGAAGTAAAGACATAATAAGAACTATTTCCAGCCTAGGAAAAATTCTCGAAGAGATTTTCTTGCAAAATTGTAGAACTAATATGACAACGATATAACGAGTTTAAATCAAAATTCGAAAGAGGAAAAATAAATTTCATACATTTTTAGACTTAAGCTTCCAAGCCTCCTAAGTCCTATCTTGCAAAAAAAAATGTAATGGTTTCTCTTTTAGACAACTCAATTCCAGGTGTCGTCCTCAAACACAAAAAGTAGTACATAAATGCAAAGCAGCAATTTTAAAAAAAAAATTAAAATTATCAGAAAATGAATTGAAAAACATGTGGCATAAGCTTCAACTCCGAAGCAAAATGCATTGTTGTTCCGACCCACTTGAGGGGGGAGGAACTATATACTCAAATGGGTTTTTTTTTGTTCCGTGAATTTTCGCCGCTCGATATATTCATTATAGAGAGTTGAGACTGGTATCATTAGAAAGCTCGTCCAGCGTAGAATATGGAATTAAAAAGATTTTATTAATTTTCGTTTTCTACAGGGAGTTATCGAGGTTTAAACTTCTGAGAAAAGAAGAGTGAATTCACGTTGTTTTTATTCACATTTTCCGGAATTTTTGCCCAAATTTACGTCAATTTTGCTAAAATTTGTTATAATTCTTAAGAAAAGAGTCGTTGATTTTATTTTTGAAGACGAACAAGCATTGCTGATTGTTTTGATTTATTTTTTTGGTCAAAAAATCTGGATAAACATTTCAAAATTTAGTCTTTTTCATCAAAAACAGCACGAAATAAGCTACTTTAGACCACTTTGATAAAATTGGCCGACAGTACACCCCCAAACAACACTCATACAACCTTTGTATACTCAGAGGGGGGGGCTATTTCTACTTCAGAGTCCGCTGAGAGTGCACTGTAGTTAAAACTTTGCCGTTTTTTGCTAACTTTACTCGTTGATTATCAAAAATGCAGAATTTATTTTGAGATTTCAACTAACAATTTATCTATATCTACAACATTCGAAAAATCAATTGTTCCTAACGGACAATAAGTAACAGCAGTGCTAGTTTTGGGCCATTCTTGGACTGTTACAATCCAAAAAAAAATCGGGTTGTAATCAGTCGGTCTTTTTTTTTTAAAAAAAGAGACCTTTTTAATAATAAAGAACAGAACATATCAAATCAAAGCTCAGGAGTGATAGGTTCAACCAATTCGCTTGCTAAGCAGCTCAAAGCTAATGCATTTAGTTTTTTAATTGAAAGTTTATGGTCGTTTCTTTTTTTAAAAATAATTGACTTTTCAATAAATAATGGCTTAAATAACTTTTCCTCTATTTTTTTTTCTTAATTTGTTCAACTTCCAGCTTAGTGTCAGCAAAGAAAGACTACGTCTTCTTTCTACCGATTTAACACTTATTCTCGGTTGCAGTTTTAAGCCTGAAGTTATTGTTTTCTGGCTACAAGATTTCAGATTTTTGTTTGTTTTGATATTTGCCAGTTTTTCACGTTTTCTAATTTTGCCACATTATCACATTATTGACAGTTCTCATGTCACCTTATTAGCATTCAGAATAAGGCACCATTGAACATATTAAAAGCTTGACATTCAGAATAAGGCACCATTGAACATATTAAAAGCTTGAAAGATATACATCATCGTTTTAACGGCCTCGACGCCTCTTTCTTGAAGAAATCAATTGAATTTTTTAATTTTGTCTCTAACTGTCATTTATACTTTGTCGTTTCGGTCGTATGAAATTTCCTGTTTAGTGATAGCTTTCATTGGTTTTTCATGGAAAAACAGAAGAACCGATATTCTGATATTAGTAGATACCTGATGGCTTTCATGACTTTGAAAACAATCGTTTTCCAAAATTAAAAAAAAAATTTTAACTTCGCAATTTTGTTCTTTTTGTTTCTTTTTGTTACCTAATCTCGTTAGTTAATTACAGGTCAACTATGACATTATGGGTGTCAAGGGAATAAAAGGGATTGGTGTCCCAAAAGAAATTGTTGTGACCTTACTGGCTTCGACACCGGTTTTTCACAAAAAAAAGTAAATTAATTTGATGTTTGTCATATTTGACGTTCTTTTTGTAGATGCAAGAAATATTCTGGAAAATTAAAGGTCTCAAGGGCTTCCTTTTCATGAATAAACGACCCTATTTAAATAGCTCTTTTTGTAATTAATGCCTTTCATGACATTGAATGTAATTTTTTTCGAAAAAAAAAAAAACAAAATTATTGCATACTTTAGCACTTCGCTTTTTTGTCTACTTGTTACCAAGTCTTACTAATGAATGGCCACGTAATACATTATAGCTGTTTGAAGAAGGAGCAATCAAATATATTTTGATTGCCAAAATTTGGCTTGACGGTTTTGACAGCGTTTTCTGGCAAGTTTCAATTGAAATTTTGTTTGTTTTTTGTTGTTCTTTTTAGCCGCTTTAAAAAATGAATAAGGACAGGTCATAATGCCCTTATATAGAAGCAGTGGTAATCATAACTTTGTGGTAATATTAATTGATTCCTAATGGTATTTATTACTTTGAAGTTAACTGTTTCAAAAAAATAAGTTAATTTTTTTACTTACCTGTTTTTGCTCTTTTTTGTATAATTGTTACCAAACCTTTTTATGGACAGGTCGCATATGTTTTCTGGTGATTTATAAGTTATTTTTGTTTAGTTTTAGGTTTATCTGACGGTATGTTGACTTTGTTATTAAATTTTGTTTTTAAGAGGGACATAAATTTTTTGATGTAATTAATGTTTGTTGTTGTTGTTGTTTGATTTTGCTGTTCGTCTTGACTCTCTTTCTTAATAATGACATATTACAGCAATCTAATGCTTCAATTTTTACTCCACTGAGTTATTTGCTTTGGAGGCTATCTTATCATTCATACAGAATTTTTTGAAGAAGACGGGCTTTTTTGGGATTCGCAAAAAATAATTTTTGGGTTTTTCTATCTGTTCCTCATTTGGTAGACAATTATGCCAAAATTGTGGATGGGCGGGGTCGGAACCTTATGTGCCATCGCACATTACCGAGCCGCCTTGTTTCTTTTGCAACCAATGTGATTTTTTGTTGTTGATTAACAATTCAGAAAACCAAATAAAATCGAAAACATACCGAACGCGAGGCAATAGTGTCTATCAATGTAGATGCTACTTTGATATTTTTCGAATTGACATCTATCGCGATTTGCTACTAGCAGTAAACTTTGTTATCTACAACTCCTTTGCGTGTAATGGTTCATACAAACTGGTTGGGAAGGGAAATTGAATTGATAATTGAGCAATCTTGTTTTCAAAATTGTGTTTAAATTCGCTGATTTCCGGTAATGAAAAATAAAGCACCACCCATTTAGACGGTATCATAAATAGTTAGTCAACAGATTTTTACAGGAAACAATTTCATGCTATGATGTCATCGATATGGCGCATTGCTCATCTCAGAGCATCGCTCATTGAGATGTCGTGTCCCAAGAACCTCAAGTGTCTCTTTCTCTCTTTTTCTCTCTCTCTATCTCTCTCTCTCTCTCTCTCTCTCTCTCTCTCTCTCTCGTCTTTCGTGACAAACAGCACACCTAATTTCTGAAAAAAAACTAAAATAGCCACTCTTTATCTTTTTCTTCTGCTATCACAATAGCAAGACTACTCTGTGACATAAACTTCTGTGTCCATTAATGAATCTATTTTTCTGGACTTTTACGTTGTATTTCATACTAGATGTCTTTCCTAGAGTTATCGATTGTGCGCCAAGAACACACAGTATTTTTTCTTTTGTTAACCATCTTTCCGTCATACCTTATGGCGATCATCTCGAGCTCCCTCACGCAATCACCCTACTGTGCTTTCTTTCTTTTCCACTAACCAGTTCGATTTTAAGGTGTCGCGATTCAATTTTTGAGTTCATAGAACAAATTCCTTGCCAGTCCGAAACTCTTGGCCTAACTCTTTTAAAAAACACGGTTAATGATTTTTGTTTTCAAAACTTTTTAGATTTAAATAAAACTGATCAAGAAAATTCTCTGAATTGCAAATTTCAGGTATAATAGTGCAGAAATGTCTTTACACTTTTTTCTTACAGTCATCATTAATTCAATTCTGGCTCACAGCTGCTTGTTTGTTCCCATTAATTATTTTAATTAGCAAAAATATCAATTTAAAAGCATCGTTCGATTACCAAATGCTATTTATAATGTTCATTCCGCTTGTTAAGGTTCAAAGCGAAAAACTACTTCCTTTGAATTAAATATTTTCATATTTTGCAACCATCCGAAGTTTATTTTTTTGAGTGGTCGCTTTCCGGATACATAGCAAATGGCGTGTTTTCCGTCTAAAAGTTTTTCATAAGGAATGGTACTTATAGATGCAAAGTTCGGTTTTTCGTACAAATTTGTAAAAGCATTTATTTTTCATTTCTTACTGACAGAAAGTTGAAAAATCTGCTACTAATCTGTTCTCAAAGTTTTCAAATCATGTTTAAATATGCTGTAGGTACTAAGTTCTAAATCCCTGAACTAAGTCAATGCATGCGATCAAAAAATCTCCCTGCAAATATATTTCAAAAAATCTCTGCTTGAGAAACAAATAAATCACGAGACATTGTTCTTTCTTCTAAACAAAAAAATATGTAGGGCAGAAGAAGAGCTGTCTTCAGTTAACAATCACTACCATTTATATTCAAAGAAAGAGCTGAATAATATTTTTGTGTCATAAAGGGTGAAAATTTAGTTTATCTGATGTTTGTGAACCCAATCAAACATTATATCAGTAACGGAACCAGAGCAAAACTATAACCCTGGCTGTCCAAACATGAAAACAAATTTTGCAACATAATCTAATTGTAAAGGGAACAAATAATATACAATATATCAGCACAATTATTTAAAATCCATGATAAAATTAAAATCTTGACAATTTCTGCATAATCTCATGTTTTTACAGGAGCTGAAATTTCATGCGTTTCTGGTAATTCTCGCCTACTCTTGTTAAATCTTTACAGTTTCTGACTTAGCTGATAAGTTCGAGCCATTTTTTTACAGCTTGGTATTTCTTGTCAAGATCTTGTTTCTTGATACGCATGCAAAAATCTGGGCAAGTTCATCCCAAATTTTTGCAAATTTGGGCAAGTTCATTTTTTGACCATGTAACATCCCACTGAACCAAAACTTCAAATCTAATGACAGGTTCTAGTTAAGATCCTCGACATGAAATGACTTGTACGATGACGCAAGAACTTGCAGGACAGTAAAAAAAATTGACTTTTAAGAAGATCAAAAAATGAACAGTTTATAAAGATCTTATCGAAGACCGATCACGAAAAGTTAGTTTTATCAAGATTTTGCTTAGCATTCTCAATTTTTGTCAAGACAGTCAACATCTTGCACGTTTTAACAAGATGTAACAAGTTTCGCTTCACTGGGATGGCAAAATGCTGGCAACCCATTTATCATGTTATAGTTTGTTTCTTATCAATACTATCACTTTTCGTTTCTCCGGAGTATCACTGGGTGTCAAAAATATACATCTGAGTGAAATGAAAGTTGTCAAACATGTACTGAGAATAGACTTGATTGTAATTATATATCAGGTATGGTTCCAGATCTTCCTGGCTCTCGAATTTCTGGCAGCTTTTTCTGGTCTGCTGGATGAAGTAGTCTCCGAAGTACTGGGAAGCTGCCGCCCCGTAGAAATCGTGGGCAACTGGGTAGTCCACCTTCCACTCGAACAAGTTCTTTTCGGGGTGGAATTGATATGCAATAAACGGAAGTCTAAACATAAGATCTTGAATAATGCGGCCCAAGGTCGAAGTATGCGTTAACGATATCAGACCACAGAATGAGGGGAAATTGAAGTGAGTTTTTATATTTTTCGGCCTTTCCCAAATTTTTGAATACTGCCACACCCCCTCCCCCCACCCCCCCCCCCCCCCCCATCGGAAACAGAAATGTTGTTTGCATTGTCGCAAAGTGAACAAATGGTTGTTTTTGTACTATACAGTTAGTACTATCGTGATAATGGTTTGCATAGCCTAAAATTAGGTGGCACTTTCCGCTGCAATTTTTATGTATTTTTATATAATAGTAAAAATTTCAGTTATGGAGGGCCATATACAACCCGCGATGGTCTATTTTTGACTGGCTTTTTGGACTTATCTTTGACTTTTAATAGCACGGACAGCATTTAGATCTCATTCGTAGCACAAAAAGCAAAACAGCAGCATCATAGATATAGTTTTTTTTATAAAAATGTAGACAAAAAATAATTATATAATCTCTATTTGCACAAATTTAATCATTTTTGTGCATTTTTTTTTATAGTTGCAAAAATTTTGCAAAAATTCACAATCTTGGTATTTTATAAGGAAAAAAAGAAGCAAGATGTTTAGAAAATACAAAAAAGTAGCATGCAGCTAATGAACATAAAATGAACGTATTTTTCACAATAATTTGAGCAACTAATGAGTAAATTGGTTAAAAAAGGAAAATCTATTCGCTAGTTCCCACGCTATCTCACCTTTTCCCTTCAATTATGGCTATATATTTGACACCATTGGCGTCGTAGGAATAAGCCAGAACATCAAACAGGTCCTTCAAGCCCTCACTCTTCTCATAAGTGTCAGGCGTGAGGCTGTAGTGGTGGAAATTGGAAGTAAGAGGTTTCTCCTGGAGTGCATTTAACAGCCAATCAGGAGCGTCTTTGAACAGTTTGCTTTGTAACAGACCGAAAGGTGTGATCTCAAGGGGATCCAGGTACCCGTTGCTGTCGGTTGCAGTCATGACATTGGCATTCGCTCCCAGAGTTGCCAGCTCCTCGAAACCTACACAGATGAAACTAACATTGCATGACGAGACATAAACTGCCATATATTAGAAAAAAATGAAAAGAATCAAAGACGAAACTGTGACCAGGTTTAAAAAAAACAACAGATTTTTGCTACGTATACAAAATTATTTAAAAGAAAAGTTTATCTCAAAAGCTTGAGAAAAGTTTTAAATTTTCAGAGGAATTTTAATGTATCTCCACACGTTTGCTAAAACATCCAATTTCAAAATACAAATTGGTTTTGCTTGCAATTTTTTATCTAATTTTCCAATTATTTTTAGTTCAATCTTCCAAAATTTCAAGTTTTAGATGTGCTACAACGGGTAAACCCTGTTAGGAGCTGGATTAATGGTTTTTCGTAATTATATTCATTTTGTTAGTTTAAATTCATAACCATGAAATTGAAAAAAAATTAGAAGCAACTATGAGTGTGCCATGCGAAACAGGTCCACAAAGGTCTGGTTAGACTCCGAGGTTTCGCTGGCAGAGAGTTGCCAAATCAACAGGTGGTGCCAGCAAAGAAAGCCAGATCAAAATGATTAATTAGACAACAATTAGACTACGAATTTGAAATACACTTTTTGAGAAGCTGCAATTTATCTAGAAAACTGTTCTAGATACTGCGTAAGATGTGGTAGAAAAATTTTAAGACATCAAAGAGATATAACGTAGCAATAATTTCAGTGGCCCATTTCTGTATTATTTTAAAGATTTTAGATAATTAATTTTAGATATTTATTTTACAATTCTTTATTTTAAAAGATACGTTGTCAATTTGGTTTTATATTAAGGGTTTTTTATGAAACCATTTAGTTGACATTCAACTTTCAAGCTTTCAAGCGTATATCAGGTTTGTCAATATGAAAACCATATGCATATGCTCTGTCGCGATCCTAATTTGAAAGTCAAATTAACAGCCGAACTCTTACCCAGACATATTCCTAAAATTGGGAAAATCTCTCCGCTCTCGTTGAACACTTTCTCCGAATAGTCGAAGGCCTTCTGGGCAAAATCGTAGTAAGATCCGGAGTAGAGAGAAACGTCTCCACCCGGCAACAGAACCCCGTTCAACCGGGTCAGCAGGTAGTCGTAGTACTCTTCTGGTCTGTTGGGCAAAATTGGGACCACTTGGGCAGCGAACATCTCGACATACTTGACGTAGCTGGAAGCAATGTAGTTAGAAGACGCTGGATAATTTGACTCATCCAGATCCTGGGAAAGAATTCCAACTACTGGTCTGTCGTTTGTGCAATAAACAGGTCCAGATTTAGCGCAATACCTTCCAAAACAGACGCCACTTTGAATTGCGACAAAAAGCGCAATTAAAGGTACTAAAACTTGATTCTTAGTTCCCATTTTACTAGATCATGAAACGTTTGATCAATTGACAAAATTAAGCAATTTGAGACAAAGTTCAATTCAGGACAATTTTAATACCATGATAATTGCTCAATCAATCAATAAAATTGTCAGTTCAGCCTTGAATGGCATTTGAGCTCCACTCTTAGGTCAAGACATTTCAATGTTTACTGAACAATTTAGCCTCGTGAATAACTCCGATAGTTGGTTACGACGTTTCGCCATATTTGTCATTGTAATATTTAGCTATATAGAGTGACTTTTCCCAAACAATATTAACAACAATGCTTACAGGCTAAATGCCAAATGCAGAATTTTCATTTGTAAGTACAAAACTAACAACCCAGGTTGAGGTCCAGACCCAAATTTAGTTATGATCAGACCCAGTCGACCGCACAGCCCTGTGTTCCCAGACCGAAATTACAGGGTCTTTTCGGAAGTTCAAGCGCACTACGGTCTGGACCATGGTCTGGATATGGTCTGATCAGAGGTAACTTTGGTCTGAAAAGTCTGGACCATGGTCTGGAGATGGTCCGATCAGAGGTCAGTTTGGTCTGAAAAGTCGGAAAAGTCATAGGCGGATTCGAGCGCATTTGGGTCTGATCATAACCTCTTCGAGCGCACTTTTGTCTGATCAGAGGTGACTTCGAGCGCAATTGGGTCTG
This sequence comes from Convolutriloba macropyga, assembly GCF_964194025.1. NCBI lineage: Eukaryota > Metazoa > Xenacoelomorpha > Acoela > Convolutidae > Convolutriloba > Convolutriloba macropyga. The sequence goes on along the minus strand of NC_134473.1, from coordinate 7,818,587 downwards.
ATCATAACCTCTTCGAGCGCACTTTTGTCTGATCAGAGGCGACTTCGAGCGCAATTGGGTCTGATAATAACCTCTTCGAGCGCACTTTTGTCTGATCAAAGGCGACTTTGAGCGCAATTGGGTCTGACCATAACCTCATCGAGCGCACTTGGGTCTGATCAGAAATGCTTTTGAACGCAATTGGGTCTGATCAGGGACCATTTCGAGCGCATGTATTTCCATTTTTTTTGTTTTTTTAATGAGAGATGTTGCCACTGCCAGGAGGCAGCCATAAAGCAGCGTTCTGATCAGAGACTCATCTAAAGTCCGATAGCTCTGATCAGAAAACAGGAGTCCAGCCGATAACAGAGGCCGGTCCCCTTCAGAAAAAACTTTGATAAACTGGAGACCACGATGTTTCTTATGGAAAGCTGTCTAAACTCATCCATTGAGTCAGAAATATACACTAAAGGTTACACTAAACAAAATTTGTTCTTAACAATTGGGCTTCGTTTTCTTTAGCAATACTTTTATAATTGATTTTTCTTTAGATGAATTAAATACTGCAAACATCAGTTTTTTTGAAATAAATATATTATAGCAAAATTAGAAGATTTTTTCATAAGTAAAATCTTTCTCTGATCACACTATTTTGAGCGCACTTGGGTCTGATCAGAGGCAATTTCGAGCTCAATTGGGTCTGATCATAGGCGGATTCGAGCGCAATTGGGTCTGATCAGAATCTTTTCAAGCGCATTTGGGTCTGATCAGAGGCGACTTCGAGCGAAATTGGTTCTGATCAGAGGCGACTTTGAGCGCACTTGGGTCTGATCAGAGGTCTAATATTTTTATTCAAATTCATCGCAAATCTTTTATTTTATAGCTAATTTTGCAGTAAAATCTCAACCAACGTGTGTGTAAGTTTTATGTGTGCGTTTATGGGGTAACCGGTTTGTCTGTGTCTGTTTGTCTGTGTCCGTCTGTCTCTCTCTCTCTCTCTCTGTGTGTGTGTGTGTGTGAGTGTGTTTGTGTTGTGGGTCAAGCGATGGGGTTAGGGTTGAGAAGAAGGCTGATGAGAGGGGAGTTTAACTCGATAGGGGGAGGAGAGTGGAAAATTTAAGTGTTGTGGTTAAAGGACGGGAGGGCTGACGATGGCGATATTGAGAGTTTTTGATCAGAGTGGTCAGCTGGGGAGATGGTGTCGACTGAGTCTGATCAGAGGCTACTTGGGTCTGAAATTGGGTCTGATCATAGTCTGATTAAGGTCTGGGCAATGGTCTGATTTTGAGTCTGGACCATGGTCTGGAACTGGTCTGATCAGAACTCCTTCGGTCTGGAAAATCTGATCAGAACTCATTCAGTCTAGAAAATCTGGTCAGAGATAATTTCAGTCTGGAAAGTCTGATCAGAGATAATTTTGGTCTGGAAAGTCTGATCAGAAGCAAATTTGGGTCTGGACCTCAACCTGGGAAGGAGGCTTAGCAATATGCGTTCACACAATGTTCCGACCCCCGCTGAACCTCATAATTGATTTAATTGTCATGGAAATGAAGAAGAGACGTTGAAATTTCGAAAATTTACAAAATGTAACTAGCATAAATTATGTATGAGCAAAAAAACGTCATACACTATGAAGACTAAATGAAATAAACAAGAGAGCCATAGAGGGCCGATGAGACGGCATTAAAGAGACTTCAAGGCAGGACAAACAATAAAAATTGTCAATGACGGCCGAAAACGGTATCTATTTTCTCTTTAAACACAGCTGAAAACAAAGTCAAAATTTTATCAGACAAAACGCAGCTAAATAAATTGACTTTCATTTCATTATAAAACAAAGAGAACTTAAAATTAATGAGACGCAGGATTAAGTCGCTCCGGAAATCTATTGAAATTTTTTGAAACACAATGATTTCAAAAGTCTTAACACCTTCTAGCTTTTGCGTTTAAAAACAACAAACAGATTCCTATCGTGTCCGGACAAAACAGTCCCAAACAAAATAGTCCTTAATTGCAAATTAGGCCCAGAAAAACAGTCCCCGATAAAACAGTCCCAAAAACAGACAAAACAGTCCCAGACAAAACAGTCCCAAATTTTTACAGATTTTGACTCAACGCATTATTTAACGAAAGTTAATCCGACAATTAAGCTAAACCGAATCAAATAATCAAGGTATTAAAAGTGGACGCAAAACTAGTTGTTAAGCTCAATGACAGGTTTCATTTTAACTGGGAGGCATATAAAATAGTGCCTCACGATATTTAGCGTCATAATTTTGAGGCAAATTGTTAATATGGAATCCATTCAGACAAACAAAAAATCGGAATCGCTCTTTTTTGAAGGGTATGAGTATATTAGGCACCGACATCTTACAGATGGTGCATCTTCTTGATGCTGCTGTATTACAAAATGTAATAGCAGAGTCAGGCTACGCAATGTGCATATAGAAGTTATCACAGATCATAGCCATTTACCTGATCCAGCAGAAATTGAAAAGAGAAAATTCCGCTAGGCGTTGAAAGACAGATAAGCAATGGCTGACTTGACTCCCGCCAAACAATTTTTGCTGCCCGAATGGACATCAACAGAGAAACAGCAGCCAATATCCCAGCTTACGTCTAGTCTAAAAAATAAGAACAAATACAATCAAAAAACCAAAAATTCATGAATATATTACGAAAACAGACTGTGTTAGGCCCAATAAAATACTGAGCCATGAGTTGAAGAGATTTCATATAAATATATATATATATATATATATATATATTTATATATATTTATATATATATATATATATATATATATATATATATTTATATATATATATATATATATATATATATATATATATATACATATAATAGCCTGAGCCATGGCTTCAAAAGATTTTATATATATAGGGCTTCATTTGAACATCAGGAGGACCTGCTATCCAAAAACTGTGTAAAATTGAATAAAAGAAAACAAGAAGAAATTACATGCTTCAAAATGTTTTTAATAAACTTTTGGATACATAGAATAGTAAAGTCGTAAAAACATTGGTGATATTTAAAAAACAGCTGAACAAGTTAAAATTATTTTCATTAAAAAAGAAAGGGACGTGTCAAGAATGAAACTGGGTTACAAATTGACCAAAAGAAGAACAAAAAGTATAGAGTTGAAAAATTCATCGGTATTTTTGAAAAAAACAGAAACCCAAAGTTCTTTATAACCGTAAACTATCGAAAACGGCTTTAAACAGGATAAGCGGAAAAAGCTATACAGTTTTAAAAAGCAATAATCAAAGAGAAAGAAATTACGAATTCAAAAAAATGACAAAAGAGACTGTGAAAGCAATTACAACCATAATCTATTTAGTTAAAACCTAATATATGTTCTGTTCAATTTTCCTTGAATGCAAATAGGACTTGCTGTTAATGAAAAATGTGACAAAACACCTAAAAACAATCACAAATATGGACATGTACAAAAAATAAGAATAATGTCATAAAAATTCGTAGGATCAATTCTATAGAACCATTAATTAAAGCATAAAACACCGATAGTATCTTTCAATAATGAAACCAAGCTACAACTTGACAAAAAAAAGATGAAAAAAGGGAAAATTTTCAAGAATTCAATGATTTTTATTGAAAACGAATACAATTAAAGTCAGCATAATCTGAGACAAGATTAAACCATAACATTATGGTTTTCACTTCAGGTTTGTTGGGGTTCTGAGGATATGTGCGGGTCTAAGGATAAATTAGGGGTGTAGTTTTGAGGGTGGATCTTAGAGGGTAGGAGGGACAACTGTCCATGGTACAAAATTTCTCAAAACAACATTTTCACTTAGAACCCAACTACATTTCCTGAGGTTACTAACTACAGTAAAGTAAAAAGAGTTAAACCTTCTAAGCATGTTAAAACTTACGCTCTGAGAGTTTAGGTCATGATGAGATGTATTTGTTAAAGCTAATTCAAGTAAACCCGAAGCGAACTAAAGGTCTGAATATCTATAAAAAAATTACAGCAGTACAAAAACTCCAACTGTTTTGATACGTACAAAATTACTACTTAAAATTATAATTTACTTTTTTTATAATGATATTTACATTTGCGGCCTTATGTTTTCAATTATCTGTTAGTTTTTAAGTGTAGAAATCTGTTTTAAATACTTAGGAATGTCACATGGTTTTTCAAAATTAAATTTTTGTGTCGCTTTTAAATATTTACGAACAATAAACAAACTTAAATTCAAAGTCGCAAGACACAATAACAACACAGCTCAAAATAGAAGTTTACTGCACGCGAAGTTGAAGTACCACTAAAACAACCTGCTAACTTCATTGATAAATTCTCTTTAAATCATTTAAATTAGATATACAAAATAATGAAATTTAAATCAAATCATGAAATTCAAAAATTTTTGTTAAGAAGAAGTTCCAATCAGCATACCCTTTAAATACTTGTTCTTGGTGTCGCTTCTTTTCAATCATTGACTTACTTCATGATGAACAAAAAGTTAAATCTAAATCGAACCGAAATCGAGAAACAAACAAAACTTAAGAAAGGAACTCCAAAATCTTATCAGTTTTTCTCCACCAAATATCTACATTTGCGAAATTCGCATTCATGTTCTCTAAAAAACTTTTGTTGCGATCTGAGTACCGTCAGTGGCCAGAGTAATAGTAAGAATAAACAAAAATGGACTTATATACAACAATAAACCTGAGAGCAAAAACGAAAAAAGAACAAAATCACGTCAGAAAAGTAACAAATTAAAACACCTTTTCCCTGTAAAACTTCCTTTGAACTGAAAATACCTTTTCCCAGTGTAAATTAGGCGAGCATCAATTGAAACAACTGAAAATACCTTTTCCCAGTGTAAATTAGGCGAGCATTAATTGAAACAACTGAAAATACCTTGTCCCAGTGTAAATTAGGCGAGCATCAATTGAAACAACTGAAAACACCTTTTCCCAGTGTAAATTAGGCGAGCATCAATTGAAACAACTGAAAATACCATTTCCCAGTGTAAATTAGGCGAGCATCAATTGAAACAACTGAAAACACCTTTTCCCAGTGTAAATTAGGCGAGCATCAATTGAAACAACTGAAAATACCTTTTCCCAGTGTAAATTAGGCGAGCATCAATTGAAACAACTAAAAAAGGAACTTGAAAATTCAGTTGATAAGATAAAGTAGTCTAAAACCGTTAATATTTCCTTTCACGAAAAAGCGTTAAATATGACGTTTTTTTTTAATTTTCGAGCCTGCGCATTTATTCATTTTAAATGAAGTGATCATCTTTTCTTACTCCTACCGAATAGCTCTACAAAAACTAAGCAAACAAGCAGAACTTTATTTTACATTTTTTTCGTTATTTTTCCCGTTACAATAAAAATGGGGGCCTGAGTGCTACCGAGATTGAGATAAATTGACAAAAAAAAACGTTTCAAAGTTAAATATTGCAGGCATGCATTCAACTCAATTCCATTAGGAAATAAATTACCGACCAAAAGACCGGTTCCAGGGCAAAAGATGGAAAGACAATATGTCGAAAGCAAAATTTGAGACAATCGAAAATTTTAACCAATCAGAATTGAGTTTTGGAGGGAACAAATTTACAACAATACAATCTTAAATATTACTTCTACAGCCGTTTTCAATTGCGTCTCCATAATTTTTGAAAGACAAATGGTCAACAAGATATGAGTTTCATGACCTAAGACTTTTGAATCAAGATAACAAAAAAAAAATCTTTTTTTATGGTATTTAATCTGGAATGAAGTTCTTGATAATGAACTCGAGGTATGACCTTCCTTCATTTTCGGTTTGTTTTTCCAATTTTCGTTGTTCCAAGACAATTTCCACCTCTCATGGACATTTGTTGGGCGTACATTTTTCGATCTGTCAAAAATGTTTCACATATTATTAGAGTTAGGACCAAAAATCCAATTATGGCAAACAATCAAAAATGTTTTTTGCAAATTTGCAACATAAGTTCAAAAATCCATATAATATGGCGAAAAAATATACAATTTGAAATCACCAATAAGTTGAGTCGGCGGTAAAAAAAAATGTTAAGCAAAACGTCTATTGGCTGATTTTGAAATTTTTATAGTTCGTTATGGAACTAAGTAAGTATATTCAAAACCAAACTCTTAATTTCGATAAACCGATAGATATTATTGAAACCAAAACTCCATGAACTGCAACAACGAAAAAACATTTTTTATGGCTGGTATCACTCAACTTTCATAATTTATTTTTATTCCCTCAAGCATTTATGGACAACCTAACAATTCATTGCATTTTTGATTGCGAAATAGAAAAAAATCAATTGAATAGCTTTGGTTTTTTTCTAGAAAACCCCAGAGAACTTGTATCCTCCATTTTTACAGATTGATTTACAAACCCAAGCTCAGCTATATTTTTTGTTTCACAAATGATTTTGTTCTGATGGTTCCTTTTCAATGTCTCCTGTTGATAAGTTGATTGAAAGAGTGCATTTTCAATTACTTTTCCATCACTTGTGATATTCAATTTAACTGTGGTTTTTATTTTTCATAGAGAAATAATTCTGAACTAGCAATCTTTGACCTCAATATTTAGATTTGATATTTACACCAAGTTCCATAAGGAATCAAACTTTTGAAATTATTAGTTCAGTCAGTGTATTAGAGCAATAAAATTGAGGTGCTAATTAACTGTTTTCTTTTCGACCTATTGGCCGGTCAACCGGGGGCGCGTAAAATGACCTACAGAATACAATACCTACTTTTAGAGCCGTAGGAAACGCATGACTGCAACAATTGCTTAAAATTTTGTTTGAGAGCAATAAACACTAAGTTTGGCTAAGTAAAATAGAGCTCAACTCAGCAACAAGAATGTTTCATCTTGAAGTAGTTTTCTTCAATTTTAGTCATAATAAATGGTCTTTAACTTCTCAATTAAAAGTGTTAACTTTATTAAATACGCTGTTTCAAACACTACCTTTTTAAACTCTGCCAGTCGATTGTGCATAAAGTTTGCATATTTAACACAGAATAAATTTGCATGCTTTTTGTGATCAGTTCTACAGAAATAACAAACAAGTTACAAAATACAAAAATTCCACGATTACTGTTTTACCTCTTGAAAAGCTGATTGTTACAATGTGATTAAGAAACACCTAAAACTATAGAATGAAAAGTGATTTATTTTGTTTATTTACTGCATAAAACTCAGCAAATCTTACTCAGCAAAAATCAACGAGTGACCGAACGAGTTTGGCTGATAAATTAATACTAATTATTATCGTTTGCACACTGACCTCTCGTATAAAATTCACTAACGCTTTAGCTAACATTACTGCATGAGAACTGAACAAAAACTGCGTTGACTTCAGTTTACGTTAAAACATTACCACTAAACTCTATGCGCCATTTTACCCTTGAAATCGCACATGTTCTCCCATGGAGAATAATCAAAAACCCGGTTTGAGAAAACAGAGAAACAGCGGTGCTAGGATAATGAATCGAAAGCAAAAAATTGCGACGGCAGATCGGAAATGAATTTTATTTAGGTTGAATTGGCCTACCAGATTTAAGAACACGCCAGCGCTATTACTTATAAAATGTTCTCCCGTCATAACATATTTGGTTGATAGATTCAGATCAATTCCCTCGTTCCGTTCAGGCATGACCATGACTCGCGTTGTATAACCAAATGCCTTAAATTTGCTTCGAAAAAGTTAGACAATGTCGGCTAAATGAGCGAATCATAATAATGCTGCTCATTTCACAGCTAATCATCTTGTTTTAAAAGTATATATTTTGGCACGTCTGTTTTTTGAAATGACAGCCGCTGACACATGACCGTGGTTCGCGAGGCGTGGCCGGGTTCAATTACTCTCAATTTCATCCAATGAGAATACGAGATTGCTATCCGTTTATATTTTTCGATTTTTGACCTTTCGATCTACTAGCCTGTCGCCATAAATAACAGCAATTAGGAGAAAAAAGCGCTGGAAGCAATATTTATTTGTTGAATCACACCAAGTAGGCAACCATTCTTTGTCCATTCCTGAGCGGGGATTGACACAATTATCAGATTATTAACAATCCAATCAAACTAACACACAAACCATAACTATACTATCACTACGAGCAATTAGTATTATAAAATGTATGTACAAAGCAATGAAAATTAGAAGAATAGGACAAATTTAGAAATACGTCAAATAGATGTCGAATCATTTCTTTAACCCATTAATAATGACAAAGCTAAGCTCTAACAATATTAATCCATTAAGTAATTAACCAATCAATCGATCAACGAGTCACAAAAATCAGAGGATAGATGATATTTTGATTGTGATGTGATAAAGCTCCCTAAGAAAGTTTTCAGCCCGAAACATTGCAATCTGAGTCAATTTTAAACAAAAATTTTTCTGCGGAAATCGGAGGGGAAATAAGGTAAATAAGCGCACAATTGAGAGCCCATGTACTAATATCAAAAAGGATTTCGTACACAAAATCGATCAAGCTTGATCGAAATGGTCTGTTTATGGGTCCTGCTAAAGCAGGCAGTCTCAAATTAATTTTGACTTATTTCTTCAAACCATATAAAACTCCGGAAAACGTCATTTATTTTGTTTTTTGAAAACTTTCTCTGATTATAAATCGTCTCTATCTATTATTTGACTAATGAGTGAGTATTCACACCGTTTAATTTGACACCACTAACTTTTCTACGACATTGAACTTCAAAGAGCTTGATTTATTCAACTCCCTATCCCGACACTGATAGCCTGTAGGCATTTATTTTCTTTTTAAGTGCGCGTAAGATAAAGACAGTTTAGACACGCAAGATCATTCAAAGAAGGCTTCAACTATTTTAACTTCCATGAAGGTGTAAAAAATGAGTAATAACCCAAGAAATACCGCTACAAATACCAGGCCTGTATACCAGCTTAGTGGATGCATATTATTTGCAACCCCCAGACGCACGTCCGATATTTTTACAATGATTTACTAAGTAATGGCATATGCTTTGGCTTTGTAAATGGGCGGGGGGGGGGGCACGTACAGGGTGCGTAACGTACTGGGGGAGAGGGGGGGCATTTTCGGTTGTCAGTGCTGCCAAGAATTTACATTGCTTCACACAATTGTGTACAAAATGATATATTTCACAAATAATCTAATTTAGATCAATTTGATTTCATTAGTTTTAGTTGACCGCTCCATAATTTCATTGGATGTGCTGATAGCGGTCAAAATGTTAATTAGTAATTAGTTTTAATTAACTGTGACAATTAACTGAGTTAATTAGAAAGGAAGTTTATATCCGCTTTAACGACCGTTTTCGTGAGAACATCCACCGCTGAAACCCTAATTTCAGTTTCACCAAATTGCATTGTCAACTGAAGCTCCCGTCGCTTTTTAGTCCCGTCATTCTTACAATACTTGACCAGGTCATTCGGATCTAGTTGCGACAAGTCGATATTTAGAGTTCCACATCGCCGAACACCTTTGTCTGTAATGTACCTACACGAGTCGGAGTCGCTGGCGTAGATGTTCACAACTATTTGTTTTTGACTAGCTTTAGCTGGGGTGTAGCTTCTTGTCACTATTTCGCCCTGAGCGATTGCTTGACCCGATTTGACAAAAGGATCAAAAATGTCTGTCACCCACGCTTGGCCGTCTTTGCCTATTACACGTTTCTTCGGGTCGTGTTTACTGTCTACGAATTTGTTCAACACTCCCACGCCATAAGTGACTTTGGGTCTTCTGATTCTAACAATTGTTGGGTCTAGGCCAAACAGTACTGCACCTTTCAGCACACACAGACTTGTGCCTGCAAATATTATGAACAAATCTGTAGATGAAATTGGAAAAAAATCCGACTTAGATTGCTCAATTCATGGCACACTTGATCATATCGATTTCAATACAGTCAACCATTCAAGACTTTATTCTAGGGTACTTTGTTCACTATTAGAGCTGGAATTTACCCAATGCCAAAATACCGCATTCCATAATACCCAACTTGTTCCCTTTGATCTTTTCGTTCAATTATCCGACTTAAAATTAGCAGTGGGTAATACAATCATGTTTCATCAGTTACATGACAATTTATATGCCCAAAATTTGGCATTGCGTTGTTTATGTCTGAACAGATGGACATTGTACAGAAAATATTGTTCAACATATGAAGCATCTATTTGCTTAACATCCCAAACTCTCTCTTGCAAATGAGAAGTCCTCTGGAGAGAAAAATAAGTTCGCCTTCAAATGAAGCGATTAGATTATGGCACCCTTGAAATTTTAATCAAACAAATTTTGGAGCATCAGACGATCATTATGTAAATTGAGAACAGAAATCATAGCATCTCTTTCCTTTTCCCATCGAGTAGAACGACAAGCCGTAATTCACATTTTTACGCACCTTTATGATGGTAAATGTAAAATGTACTGGATTGTTCCGCGTCTCATTATGATATACAAACATTATCAGTGCAACAGCACATTCGTTTGTTCACACATGCCAATGAATACAAAAATTTACTCATGGAGCGAGGGAGGGGGGGGGGGGGTAGATCTAGAACAGTGGATTATGACTCAACAAGTGTTACCTTGTGGTATGATGAGTTGGATTTTATCCTTGTATGTATCCCTCAAGTGTTTCTGTAGCACAGGGGACTCAGCAAATCCCCCCACTAGAAACATGTAGTCTACACTACTTCCAGAGAGGGCTGGACTCTGCATGATCTCATCCAGCACTTGCACTATACTCTCCAAAGTGGGTTTGAATAGGTTGTACATACCAAGGGGTGTCAGACGCATCATGCCTGTGACCATATTCAACATCATAATCAACACTTTCAACCTTTGGATGCACAACTAATTTTTGTTCCCACTTTAAACAATTTTAGGAGTTGAAATCTTTGCAACAGCTGCACCCGAGCATATGAAAGGCAATCGAAATCGAATAAAAGGAAAAGTGAAACATAACCGACTAACGTCGGGCGAATTGCTCTCAAAAGCCCGGCGAGCGGTTGGCTTCGTACCTCAGGGCACTAAATCTTCATCCCGTTTCTGAAAACGAAAGTCAAATGGGTCAGGGGAAAAATCGGCCAAATGATAAATTGCATAAAAGACAAACAGGGTAATAAATTTGCTACAAATTGCTTTTGAAAGCAATTAACAATGGTTTCCTAAAAAGTGCCTGTTAGATAAGTTATGATAAAAAACATTTCAACTATAACTCATTGATAATGAGGATCAGAGATGACGACATTACGCAAAGATGACATTACGCAAGACATTAATATCAGAACCAATTCATTGTCTCATGAGACTATCCGGTATCTCTGTTTCAAGCCAGAAATAGTTTCACAGGCTCAAAGATCAATACACTTGGAACATACAAATTTTCCAAAAATTTGAAAAGTTTAAATTTTATCCAAAAATTACTAAAACTGGAGTCATAAAAAAATGATCACCATCCCATTAATTCCAGAAACTATGCAGCAGCTTATTATCAAACCTTGGAGGAGGTTCGAGGGTCTCTGTTTTAAAATATTTTTAAAAAAGGCTTAAATTCGTAATATTAAAATCTTGAAGAACATTCCATTACATCACTAAACTATGCAGTAATATATTATCAAACCCTAGAGGAAGTTCGGCGGCACTTGAGGCTAGAAACACTTAAGAAATTAAAAAATTTTGAAAAACTTAAAAAAAATTGCAAGTTTTTTTTTTAAAAATTGCAACAACTTGTGATATTAAAAAGATGACCATTAACCCATGACCAACAAAAATTTTCCAGTAACTTATTATCAAACCCTAACGGAGGTTTTCTGACCTTTGAGGTTCAAAAAAACTGAATAATAAGTATAAATGTCAAAAAATTGGAAAAAAATGGCTAAAAATATCAAAAATATGCTAAAAGTCGAGATGTTAAAATCTTGCAAGACATTCCATTTAATCTAAAAATTATTCAGTAACCTATTTTCAAACCCTAGAGGAGGTTCCTTGGCTCTTGAGGCCGAAAAAATCTAAAACTACAAAAAAATTCAAAAAAACTTGAAAAAAAGCAAGGTTCATCAAAAAATTGCTAAAATTTGTGACATTAACAAGTTCATAAATTATTCCATGGCCATTAAAAATTTGTCAGTAACTTATTATCAACCCCCTTAAGATGTGTTCTGGTCCCTGGGTCTGGAAAGACCTGAATAAGGAAAACAAATGTCAAAAAAATTGAAAAAATTGCACGTTTTGTCAAAAAAATTGCTAAAATTCGTGATGTTAAAAATGCTGAAACCATTCGATTACCACTAGAAACAATGCAGTAACCTAATATCAAACCCTAGAGGAGGTTCTTTGACACCCAGGGCTGATAAAAGTCAAAAAATGTCAAAAATTTTCAAAAAGCTTGAAAAAAATTGCAAAACATACCCGGCAGATTGCCGGAAAATAGCCGCCGTTGATTCCAATAAGCATGATTGGGATTGAACGAATAGAATAAATTGAAAAACATAGCCGGCAGATTGCCGGAATAGCTGCGAAATAGACTTGCGTGCCGTAAAATACAGATGGAAAAAGATACAGAAGTGAGTTGATAATAGTTATCGCCGCCGCCTATAAAACTTACAAAATTATTTCAAAGGAGGTTGTTTTTGGGTGCAAAAAAATTTTCCCTGTCGGGTCTCGAACCGGCGATCTCCGGATTAACAGCCAGTCGCCTTAACCACTCGGCTGTCGGACCATACAATCTGTTTTCTTGCAATCAACTTTGTTTTAGGAACAGATTCTGTTTCTGAATAACCGCAATTTAGGTCACGCAGAAAGCGTGAAATCAAGCGCGAAAAAGCCATTTAAGCAGTGACGAGACATAATGTTCTAGATCAAATGTAAAACGAAAATGAAGCGTCAGACGACGAAACAAAAAAAACCAAGAGCACCGCAATATAGCTACGCTCAGCTTACAGCTTTGCAGCTATAAAAAAAGATTTTTGTACAAAAATAATTTTTAAGTCTGATTTATTTTGATGGCATTTCGTAGTTGAACATACTTCTGTTTCTTAGAGAGAGGCTACAGAGGCTACTATCAATACCAATAAGCATTAGAGATGGTAACTAAGACTTATAGGAACGACGTTCAAATAGCGGGCATCTAAAATTGGGCTTTATGGGTTTATCCCGTTTCTATTTCTGACTTCAATTTTTTATACCGACTCTGTTCATGTTGAATTGCTTTGCTTAGCAACTGATGTTCAAATTCACTTTTAGCAGAATGAGAGAAGAGAGAAACTAGCCTAGAGAAGTCAAAAATATTTCACGCAAAATGTCGAAAAAGCGGCAAAATGGTAAAGCGAAAAAAAGTTTGACGAAGTAAAAAAAATACGAGCGCAATAATAGCCGGCTGAGAAGATGAGGGCGGCTATTAAAAAAGTATAAATTTGCGTTTTTACTAAGTGGTTGATCGTCAGTAGCTAGCCACGGGGTGGGGGGGCTCACCGGGGGCAGATTGGGGTGGGGGCAACGGGCAACACTGTGGTGGGGGGGGGGGGCAACAGCGCGGTGGGGGTGGGGCAATAGGGGGGGGGGGTCAACAGTGGGGGTGTCTTCAACCTCTAAGAACCGCCCTTCACACCATAAGTATAAGTCTCCAAAACAGTTTCATCTGAAACAGAGCTGAAAGGCTCTAAGAGCTCTTAATGCCCGCTGGGCGCTACCTGTTTATCCCGTTTTTGAGGACGAAAAGTCAAAAGCGTCAGACGAAAAATCGGTCAAGCGAAAAATCGCATAAAAAAGACCGACAGGACTTCGTTTGAGAGCAATTAATTAGGTTTTAAAAGGTGAAAAACATAGCTGGCAGATTGCCAGAAAATAGCCGCAATAGATTCGTAGATCGGCAGTCTAAAAAAAAACAGTATAAAAGACAGACCAAAAAAATTTGTCTTTTCATTGAAGGCTGATCTGGTATATTTTGATTAAAAATCTGTATAAGTTATTGCTGCCTCTATTAGCTGATCTCAAATAACCTTCATTTAGAGTGACACACACCCATTTGACCTTATCTCTTTGAATTAAAGTAAATAAAAGTCAATTTCAAAGTGAGGAAGTCATTTTTGAGAGTGAGGTAAGTCAAGTGTGACCAAAAATTCAATCACGCGAATGAACAAAAAAACTCGCTCCACTAAGAGCGAAAAATGACCTCACGCATGCAATTCAGTTGAAATTGCATGAACGAATGAACAAAAAGTGGCTGTGACGTCATATGGTCGTAACAAAAATCATGACGACGAAATAAAAAACATAGCAGGACAAGTCCTGACGTACAATTCAAAGAATTTTCATTGACTAAACAGAAAACTAGACCTAGAACGGACTATGAATGGATTGGAAAAACCATTTAGAAAAAAATCCGATCCAAAAAATCGAAAAAAAACAGTAAAAATCAAAGTGAAATTGCCGCATGTGAACAAAAAACCACTACCGATAAAGCGAATTTTTGTTCAAACACCGTAGTCTCACTCTACTTTAAAATTAGAGCGAAAAAATTTCAGTGACCAAAATCACTACTCCAATTTGACTTCAAAAATCATGAAAATGTGTGAACAGATCTTAAAAAAAAAGACAGCGCCCCAATACAATTCAAATTCTTTGAATTGTAAAAAAAAACCAAGAGAAGGCCAATAATAGCCCCCGCTATCGCTGTGCGGCTATTAAAAAATCGCGACGCCACTAATTGTAGCGTATTTCACGCTAAACATAAATAGCAAGTATTGCATAGCTAGTAAAAAGGAACAAGCAAGCCTCCACAGCCGCTACTGTTGACTCTGTTCTTCAATTCTGTTTTCAAATTCGACTTCAAATGTGAAACCTGGTTAGAAATCTAAAAAAAACCTTAGACACCAAAGGCACATTAAACCATTCAAGATAATAATAGTGTCAATGCCACACAATCTAGTCTCACAAAAATGAGTACTGGACTGTATCAGAGCAACCTCACGTGTACGAAATTATATTTAACATTTTGACTGACCTTCTGAGCTCCAGCGTACATTTTTGTCGTCGTATCTGCGAATAGCACTCTCTACAGTCTGATTTTTGTTCTTTCTGTAATAGTCGAAGAAGGAGAAAGGCAGAGAGACATTGAGTGCGTTGTCCTTGAAGGGAGTCGCACTTCTCTTCCTGCTCTCAAATGCCAACATTAGATCCACCCAACCAGCAGGCCGCTTCGTCTAAACACAATTAACATAGCTATAGCTGTCAGATTGTCCGAATAGTTGCACTAGCTTTTGTAGACAGGTATTCTCAAAATACCAATGCAAAAAATTGTAAAACTAAGAAAAAACAAACTGATGTCTCAGCTTGAGACTTAAGTCTTTGTTTTAGAAGCTGTCCTCAAATAACATTCAATTAGATTGAAACATTCTCTTTTGATCTCAACTCCTCAAATTGAAGTAATCAAAGTGAGTGAGGTAAGCCAAGTCTGACCAATAAAACATTCACGCGCATGAACACGAATCTCGCTCCAATAAGGGTTAAAAAGACTTCAAAACAAATCAGTCGAAAAATTGCCAAGAACGAAAGAACAAAGGCTGATTTGAAGTGAGAGAGGAAATAAATGTGCATAGATCTTTAGAAAACGACAACCCCTCCCCCCCCCCCCACCACCACCACCACCACCACCACCACCACCACCACCACCACCACCACCAATACAATTGAAATTCTGTGAAAAAATGAACGTACGCAAGATAAAACACAGTTTCGGTTCCGTTTCATTCATATTACGGTTCCATACGAAGCATACACCAATTTTGCAGAAAACTAATCAAGTAAACGGACAATAAATAAACATAAGCGACTAACGTCGGAAGAATTGCTCTCGAACGACTAGTGGGAGTGTCAAAGTCAAGGAAACCGACAGCTATCCACCCACTCAAGCAACGTCAAACGCCAATAAGACATCAAGAAGAACAACTTTTACGAGCAAACAAAACTTACAAATAATTAATAAAACCAAACATTGTCAAAGCCATAAAAACCATTATCAGCGCACATAAGGATTTCAGTAACTACAATCGTAATTATGCCCCATGAGAACACATACATTACTTTTAAATAGCGTTCTCGCAAAAAGAATGAAAAAATTGAAAAAATAACCCGAGTGAATTGATCTAAAACGAGTGGCGCGCAGCTGGCTTCGTCAGTAGCTAGCTGCACGGCTTAGGGAGGCTAGCTTTAGATTAATTGATGGGGGTTGAGCATGAGGGAGGAGGAGAATGGGATGTATTGAGGGCACATGGGGGCGAGTGTTTGAGTTTATGGGCGGAATGAGGCGCAGAGGGGTAGGTGGAGTGGGGGGAAGTAGTGAGGGACTTAAGGGGGGCTCACACTCTAAGAACGACCCTTCATATCATGAATTTATGCCTCTTTAACTTCTTCGGTGAATCGCATACTTAGAGGCTACAGAGCAATACGGCTGTATGAACTTAATGCACTCCCGGCTTTACTTGTTTATCCCCTTTTTGAGGACAAAAAGTCAAAAAAGTCAGACGAAAAATCGATCACACGAAAAAGCGCATAAAAATACCACTGCAGTAATAAATCGCTACAAACTTTGTTTGAGAGCAATTAAACAAGTCACAAAGGCGCGCATGAAACAATCTTAAAACCGAACATTAGAACATTAGTTAAAACACTTAGCTCCCCACACTTTGAAAGCAGTTTAAAAAATTCTACACCCTAAAACCCCTTTTTTCCGCTACTTCTATTACAGTTATGACCAAAATCACGACTTCAATTTGACTTCTCATTGCCAACAAAAGTTCAAAAACGTGTGAACAAACCTATAAAAAAGAGCGCCGTAAGACAATAAAAAAAGATACCCGGCAGATTGCCGGAAAATAGCCGCCGTTGATTCCAATAAGCATGATTGGGATTGAAAGAATAGACGATATTGAAAAAAAAAAGATTTTTGTACAAAAACATTTCTTAAGTCCGATTTATTTTGATGGCATTTCGTAGTTGAACATACTTCTGTCTCTCAGTGAAAGGCTACAGGGTCTAGTATCAATACCAATAAGCACTATAGATAGTAACTAAAACTTATGAGAACAAAGTTCAAGTACCGGGCATCTAAAAATGGGCTTTATGGCTTTATCCCGTTTCTATTTCTGACTTCAATTTTTTATACTGACTCTGTTCATTTTGAATTGCTTTGCTGAGCAACTGATGTTCAAATTCACTTTAAGCAGAATGAGAGAAGAGAGAAACTAGCCTAGAGAAGTCAAAAAATTTCACGCAAAATGTCGAAAAAGCGGCAAAATGGTAAAGCGAAAAAAAGTTCGACGAAGTAAAAAAAAATAGGAGCGCTATAATAGCCGGCTGAGAAGATGAGGGCGGCTATTAATCAGAGAGAAGGCCAATAATGGCTCACTAATGTCGCACGCACTGCTCTCAACCAAGTAGCCTTGATCTAGCTCATTACATAGCTAACTCAAGCTTAGTTAGTCATAGGTCAAGTGAGGGGCAGAGAAGGTAACGCCTGAAACCTTACAAAACTCTTTTGAAGCCATGAATGCCCCCGCATCAGTTCCGGCGAACCATACACAGCGATTACTCAGGCTCAACGCGAACAGCAAAGCAATTTATTCGACGAATTGCCAATAAAATGACTTAAGTTTCCTCACAAAACCGCTAAAACTTGAAATTATCGAATTCTAGAGTCTTTTGAAAACTTTTCATAACACCAAAAATTAAACCATTCGCAATATCCATTCTATGTATCAAAGACACGTTTTATCATAGTGAGAAGCGCGCCAAGTCGTATCTGAAGCCAAAAATCAAAGAAGTGCTCCCGAGTCACAACTTCAAGGGCTCCGATTTGCAACACAAGAATCTTGCAACACAAGAAAACATCTACATAAATTGAAGACCTAAAACAGGAATTCAGCTATGCAAATTTTGAAAACAGCTTTCAAGAACAATCCACCATCACTGGTATATGTTATCTACCTTGTATTGCGTGATGAAATCAGCCCCGAATATTGTGTCCAGCAGTTTCTCAAACTGAAGGTCGACTGATACACTCCCGTATGGACCCCCAGAAGCCTTGTAAATCTCCTGCAGACATCCCTTCTCACTGTCCATTGCATGTACTGTTATGTCCACTGTACCTCCTCCACAGTCAACGACCATGTACTTCGTACCTGTCCAGAAAGAAGAAATGGTTTGTACTTGAATGATTTCAAATAACACAAAAGTAGATACTTTTATAGGCATGTAGTATAAAAATAAAATTTAAGAAAAAAATAATAGCAGGACAAGTCCTGTCACAATTCAAAGCGCAATCGAGAAAGCGAATTTCTGTTCAAACACCGTTTTGTTCTCAGTCTACTTGAAAATTAGAGCGAAAAAAAATCACGTCGCAAAACCCCTCGCTTCTTTGCTCCACTTCTTGTTTCGACCTGACCAAAATCATCACTTCAATTTGACTTCAAAAATCATGAAAATGTGTGAACAGATCTTATAAACATTACCGACTAACGTCGGGCAGATAGCTTTCAAACGACCGGCGAGCGATAGGATTTGTCATTAGCTAGCTACGGTTAAGTGAGCCTAGCTTTAGCTTAAGGGAAAGGGCGTGAGGAGAGCGCAGCGAAGGGCGGAAGTGGGATGGGGGTGGGGCTATTGGGGTCAATCTCTAAGAATCGCCCTTCACACAAAGAGTATACGTCTCCAAAATAGTTCCTGTGAATCGCATACTTGGAGAATAGTGAGCTGAAAGGCTCTAAAAAAACTTAATGTTCTCTGGCCGCTCTCTGTTTTGTCCCTTTTTTGAGGACAAAAAGTCAAATTGGTAAGAAGAAAAATCGATCAAGTGAAAAATCGCCGAAAAAGGACAACAGGACTAATATAATTGCTACAAACTTTGTTTGAGAGCAATCAAAAACAACCGAAAGAATTCCCCGAAAGAACTGGCTTTTCATAACTCTAATATCTCCTTGCAGAACGAATCAATGCAGAGAAAACAATCTTAAGTCAAACAACAGCAGAAATTTTTGCTATAACAAATTAAGATAAATTTGGTAATATCAATTTATTTTTCCAAAAACTACAATTACACATACAAACAAAAAAGCATTGTTTCATTCAATGAAAAGTAGTAATGTAACCGCAAAATATCAACTTTGTAGCTTTGTAGCTACAACTTTGTAGCAAAAGAAACCTGTAATTTTTGTAGTAAGCAGAGCCTATAGGCATGAGGCTTAAAATGGTTAACCAATAAATTCAATAAAACGATACAGTGGTCCAAAAACCGCAAAAAAAATACTATTATAACAGACTAACGTCCAGCGAATTGTTCTCAAACGACTGGCGAGCAGTTGGGTTTCTCAGTAGCTAGCCACAGTTTAGTGAGGCTAGCTTTAGCTTGAGTCGACTCTGCATCTTTTAGTTTTCTAGCCTTTTTAGTAAATAAATCAAATAACTGATATTTTAAAAAACTGCAATATTGCAAAATTATAAAAAATCTTCCAGAAGTCGCAGTAGAAATGTTCAAAACTATTTTTTCTCAGGATTAAAGTCAAGTAACTCAACTGCTTGACTTGAAAAGCTTCGTTGGCCAGTAATGATCGTAGGACAAAAATATTCAAAAATTTTGAAAATCGCAAATTTTACCAAAATCTTGCTGAAATTCAATATATTAAAATCTTCAAAACGATTTCATTGTCTCAAGAGACAATCCAGTATCCCTATTTCAAGCTTTAAATAGTTTCACTGGCTCATAAAGATCCATAAACTAGGAACATAATAATTTTCCGCCAATTAAACAAAAATTATATTGATAATCATTCTATATCATTCATAATATTGATAATCATTCCATTAACTCTAGAAACTATGCGACAGCCTATCATCAAAGCTTGGAGGAGAACTAGAACCCTGGTGCCGGAAAAATGATAAAAAAAATTCAAAAAGATTCAAAAAATTTGAAAAAATTGCAAATTTTTTAAAATTGTTGATATTAAAATCAATTACATTCAATTACATCTAGAAGCAATGCAGTAATAATCCAGCAATCGAGGAGGTTCGCTGAATTGCTAAAATTCGTTTTGTTAAAATGTTGAAAAACCTTCTATTACCGCTAGAACTACGCAGTAACCTATTATCAAACCCTACAGCAGGTTCGTTGGCCCTTGAGGTTGGAGAAACCTAAAAACTCACAAAAATTTCAAAAAATTAAAAAAAAGTTTTGTTCAAAATTTTGCCAAAATTTGTAATAATAAAATGATGAAAACCCTTGCATGGCCAACAAACATTTTTAAAACCCTATTATCAAACGCTATAGGAGACTTCCTGGCTCCTGGGTCTCGGAAAACTTAGATAATGACAATAAATTTTATAAATTTGAAAAAAAAATTGCAAGTTTCATAAAAAAATTGCAAAAGTTCGTGATGTTAAAACGCTGAATACCAATCTACAACCATTAGAAGCAATGCAGTAACCTATTATCAAAACCTGGTGGAGGTTCGTTGGCCCTTGAGGTTGGAGAAACCTAAAAACTGACAAAAAATTTCAAAAAAAAATTGAAAAAAATTGTAAGTTTTATCAAAATTTTGCAAAATTTGTAATAATAAAATGATGAAAACCATTCCATGGCCATTAAAAATTTTTAAAACGCTATTATCAAACGCTATAGGAGACTTCCTGGCTCTCGGAGAAATTAGATAATGACCATAAATTTTATAAATTTGAAAAAAAAATAATAAGTTTCATCAAAAAATTGCCGAAGTTCGTGATGTTAAAACGCTGAATACCATTCTTTAACCTTTAAAAGCAATGCAGTAACCTATTAATAAACCCTACAGGAGGTGCGCTGGATCTTGAGACCGGAAAAACCTAAAAAAGACATGAAAAATCAAAAAACATGAGAAAATGCAAGTTTTATCAAAAAAAAAATTGCTTAAATTTGCCATGTAAAAGCTTTCAATTTATTAAAAAATGAAAGCTATTACATGGCAAATAAAAATGTTTCAGTAACTTATTATCAAACCCTTAAGGAAGTTTTCTGCCCCTTGCGTCCGGAAAGACGTGAATAATGAAAAATGAATGAAAAAAATTGAAATTTGCACGTTTTGTCAAATGCTAAAATTCGTGATGTTAAAATTGTTGAAACAAATGCACTACCATAAGAAACTATGTAGTAACCTACTATAAAACCCAAGAGGACGTTCCTTGACACCCAGCGATCGGTTGTTCGTCAGTAGCCACCGGGGGGGGGTTCACTGGGGCTGAAGGGGAGGGAGGGGGGTTGGGAAAATGTGGGGTGGGGGGGGGGGGCAACAGCGCCGGTGGGGGGGGGGGGGGCAATAGTGGGGGGAGGGGGGTCAACAGTGGGGGTGGGGTGTCTTCAACCTCTAAGCACCGCCCTTCACACCATAAATATAAGACTCCAAAACAGTTTGAGCTGAAAGGCTCTATGAGCACTTAATGCCCGCTGGGCGCTACCTGTTTATCCCGTTTTTGAGGACGAAAAGTCAAAAACGTCAGACGAAAAATCGGTCAAGCGAAAAATTGCATTAAAAAAAGACCGACAGGACTAATATAATTGCTACAAACTTCGTTTTGAGAGCAATTAAAAAAGGAGCAAAAATGGTTTACGTTTGTCTTCAATAACCTGTTAGACAAAACAAAAAACCTAAAATAAAAAAAACAGCTTCAAAAAGAATCACGTGAGCTGAAAAATTCACTCGCTGAGCGAAAATTTTCTCACTGAAATTTCATGCTCTTTCAAAAGAGGGCATGAATAAAATAACCAGTCTTTTCTCCTCTCTTCGAATTTGATCACTGAAATATTTTTCTGAAACTTTATTCACTTCCTGAGCTTCCGCTTTCTTTGCTCGCTCACTTATTAAAAAACAGAAGACCACAACGCCTCTTCGAGTCGTAAAAAGACAATACACTTCCTTGAATTGTAAGAACTCTCTGAATAACAGTGAAAGCTGAACTTTTAAAATCAACCAGAGTAATTTTTCTTAATTTACACATGGTATCTAAAAGCTGTCACGAATTACTACCAAAATTAAGCTCGGAGGTAAACATCTGAACAAAACGAAACTTCTAAAAAAGTTAGTGATGTAAAAGTACACGCACCAAAATCTGTTACCACAGCATACAGTAAAACACCAGATGTCAGAAAACATCTTTCAGCAGTTCTAATGGCTGAAAACGGTAGAACTACAAATGAAGGCAAGATTTTAAAATATTTTGAAAAAAGGTATTTCACTCGGTGAAAACGTTAGCTAGAACCTGACGAAAACAAATCGACCAAAATTACGCCACTCTAGAAGGCCAAAAAACAAATCTTTTGAGACTACGCGATAAGACCACAAGAAAAGGAACAAAAACTTGCAACGTATAGTAACAAACTATTTTAAAACTGTCAAAATACTTAAAACTACTGCTATGAACTCAAGCAACTAATTACATTCACTAAGTATCATTGCCCAGCAACAATACCAGTAATTATTCAGATTAAGTGATAAGACAGCAATAAGTAAAACAAAAACTATTAAAACAAAAATTGGGTAATGTTTTTTTTTAAAATCAACAGCCTAAGAGTCAGCTAAAGCATTAGCTATGAACTGAAACGAATAATTCAATTAAATTCTTAACACACAATGAGACGCTTCATTAATGATCATTGAAGCTAAGAAAAAGCGGACAACAAGAAATTGCGAAACCCAAAAAATAAAGATAATTTCTTGGAAACAATTAGTGTGAAAAAGCCAAGAAAGCATTAGCTTTGAGCTGAAGCATTTAAATCAAATAACTTAATTTCCATCAGCCACTTGTGAGACCTGTACTTGATAAGACTAACACCGGATGACATGCTTTCGAACAAAGGCTGGAGTTTATTTAACTTAGAGGGGGCGTAGATTAGAAAAGTTTATTGAATGCAAAAAAAAAACTAAAATTGGACACGGACCGGACCTCCAGGTCGACAGCCTAACATCATAACCAACCATCTGCAAAGGCTTTTCTTTTCATTCGCCCACATTCCCTTTAAGCGACGAGCTTTAATTCAGAAGGAGAGCAACTTCGGTCACTTAAAAACGAAGAACTAAAGTGTGAAAAAGTCCCACAAGAAGTCAAAGAATATTCTAGAACAAAAGCGCGAACGAGTCAAGCAAAAATTTGGCTAAAAGACACACACATTTACAATAATTACTTCAAATCTCGTAGTAACCACTAAAACAGCAAAAAGCACAACAAACAATTGCAAACTAAAAAAAATCACCTCGAACCATTAGTAACCACAAAAAGTTGTCAGTAATACAAACTGATAACGCAACAGAAATAACAAAAAATACAGGCAAAAATCAAATATTAACGATTATTTTATAAAAAAAAGTCAAGGTCATAGAAAGCATTATCTGCCCGCAGAGGAATTCAAGCAACTATAAATAGTCACAATTAAAGCATAAATAGCATAATATGAATAGCACTCAGAAAAATCCTGAAAAACAGAAGTCAAATTGACGCACTTTGAAAAAAAATCACGCTTCAAACCTACTCGCTGTTTCGCTCCATTTACTATTACAGCGTTAGTATAACTACCACTATAATTTGACGTCTCATTGCCGTGAAAAAGCCAAAAGAAGTGTCAACAGATCTTAAATAAAGACAGCGCACCAATACAACTGACATCTCTCAGATTGTGATAAAACTTCTTGCACTCAGTTGCTTGATCTTCACACGCGCCGTTAAGTTCCGCTGCTGCTAAAAGTTTGGCATCAGAAAGCATGAGATTTCCCGAAGTCAAAGTGGCACTGAAAAAATGGTGAAAAAGCAGACGCTGCCAAGATAATTACAAAAGAGCTTCACTCGAGATGCATAAAGTTTACTCTGTTTTCCAGTATTAATGGCCATGTTTATTCGCTCTTTGGATTCAAATTCTTGCCTTAAGGCAACATTGACAAATGTCGTTACGCAAAATCTTACTCCCTACGTTATTTACAGTTTCACGCATGACTATAGGCACGATCAGGAGCAACATGCATGATCAGAAAAAAATTATAATTAAGTTAGCGAGATTTAAAGTCGATCACGGCAAAAGATATTTAAAATTTAAATTGCTTAAAAAAAAGCTTTAGCAAATTAACTCTTGCATGAAACTAAAAACTATCGCTGCATAGTTTCACTCAATAATAACCACACAGCAAGACAATGAAAAAATTAACAATTTTTGTTTGCTATAATTATTTTCAACAGCTGTTGGGACGTAATTAACAACTTCATTTAAAGTGTTCGTGTTGACATAAGAGAGCATAACTGTAGACACACTACTGCTTGCCTGGAAAGTATCATGTTTCATTGGATTAGATAAATATCGTCAATTTAGCCTCTAATTTGTGGAAAAACTTAATCTGAAAAACATTTAGCAGTTTACTCTAACGAACTTTGATATCTTAATGCAGTAAAACTTTATACATTAAATCTAGTACCGGGCGTTACTGGTTTATCCCGTTTCTTTTGATTTCAATTTTTGACCATGAACAAAGTCGCGTAAAACTGCTGAATGAACTCTGAAGTTGAAATCTGAATGAACTTTCGTTGAAATAGTGAGTGAATTAGTTCAAAAATCAAGCGTCAAACTCGTGACCTGTAAAACGAAGAACGTGAATTTAAACGCTCAGAAAAAAATACAAATCTAAAAACAATTTAAAAATATTCAATTTTCAAAAGACTAGTATTGTAAAAATCATCGTCAATAACAAAACTTTTATATCTATTGACACTTCGTGTTCATTGAATGCGTACACAATACAACAACCTTGCCGAAATCAATGAAAGACAAAAACAAAATTAGTGGCCGCTAAGTAACGAACACATTTTTATTTTAAAAATAATCATTAACCACAGCATACAATTTTAGTTGAAAAGTATCTTTTTTTAATTCCCATAGGAGACAGAAAGAAAAAGAGATCCGAAAAGATAAGGACCAACAACAAGATTCAAAAACTGACAAAAACAATTGGAATCTAAGTCATCAAAAAATATAATTCAAATCAAGCCAACAAATGGAACAAAAAATGCGCCCCACTGAAGACCAATAAGAATTGTTATTATTGATACTAACCAAATTAAATATAATAAAACCGACAGAAATAAAAAAAACACCATTTTTTTTCTAGAAACGTGTCAAAGTGTTGAAAATAACTGTTATGAATTCCAGGAATCGGTCAAGCAAAAATTTGCATAAAAAAGACCACAGAACTGATATAATTGCTAAACTTCGCTCGAGAGCAATTAAAATAATTTTAATTGGAGTCAAGAGAATAAATAGTGAAACCAGAAGCCAAATTGACGCATGTGAAAAAAATTACTCTCAAAAACCGAAGATTTCAAACAGCAATTTCTCACTCCACTTCCAAGGTAGTTTGAAAATAATCACGCGGCAACAAACCCAACAGCTATTTCTTTCCTTTTACTACTTCAGCGTGGCCAAAATGACCACTCTAAATTGACTTCTCATTGATATTAAAAAGTCAAAAAAATTGTAAGAGATGTTAAACATTGTCGCAAGACTGTTTACCAACAAAAATATTTTTATACCATAAAAAAGCTGTTATAAATTGGAAACTGAAAACACTTTGAGCGATAGACTTTTAAATTTCCCTTGCATGTTCCATGGTGCTCAATAAATATCCTCTCCAGATATCATTCACTGAAGGAATTTATTATTATTATCTGTTCTAATCATTTCCATTAATCTGTACCTGACAAAATGCAACATTAAAAGGACTTAACCAACAGAACTCGGGGCTTAACCAGAAAAACAAAAAATTTAACATCCAAATATTGTATCACCCAATCAAGGAAGGTGTGAAATAACTCCTCCTACGTACCATCATGCAACTCAGTTGCGGGCTTGAGTCGTTCTGGGATCTCGGCCAGGTCTTCTGGGAAAATAACTGAGAGTAACTTTGTCTTTGGAGTCTCTTCTGTTAGTTCGATCTTCCTCAACCTCCTACAGTGGATAGAGGCAGCCTCAGGCTCCAGAGCAATCAACAGTTGGTCTGCATTTGCAGATGAGGCAAGACCAGCCTACAACACAACGCGCATACCTTCAATTATAGTTTACGCGATTCGGATGAAGTCGCTGAGAACTTCTGGCGTTTATCGAGAACCACGAAGCAGTTCGAATTGTTAGGCCTGTATTTCAAAGTGACTTTTACAAAGTGACATAGTTTTGGTTAAAACTGGCAACTTTCAAAAATTCCGAAAGTACGTGGACCTCTGGCTATGTATAAAGACATTTCTGGCAG
>NC_134473.1:7746153-7792090 GCF_964194025.1 Convolutriloba macropyga | reverse complement strand
ATATATATATGGTTTGAACAAATGCAGGAGGTGTGTTCAATAAACGTACAAAAGTACATAAAGATCTGTTGCTGGGCCCTCAAAACAAGAAAAGAATGAAAAATTTTAGAAGGAAAGTCATTTTTAACTAAAATTTCACTTTTCAGAGCAAAAAAAAATAAAGCCAATTTCTTGTCATTCCTTATGTCAAGCGATAATTTTTGATAAGTCCAGCGAAATGTCAACCAAGGGTAAAAATTGCTTAAAAACGAAAGAAATACGTTGAATGTTGTGAACTGTTGTAAGAATTACGGTTTTCAGAGGCATTCACCGCAAAAAATAACCGCAAATATTTAAGTGAATTTTCGTAAGATTTGTGGTTTTCAGCTGTGAATTTTTTATTCCTAACAATAAAAACTGTTAACGAAAATTTCACCGCTACAAATTGCCGATCAAATTTTCACTGCTAAAAACAGCTAATCTTGCTAAAATTGGCCCATATGTTTCCCATTAAATGGAGCAATTCTGAGTAAAATAAAAAAGTTAACAAATAAGTAACCAATGCAGCATTGGAAGCAGAATTGACTGAACTACAGGAGGGCAGAGCTCAAACCCTGAGAGAGCCCGAAACTGGATATCTTACAAAAAAAACCGAGAGCTTCTGGGACAAAAAAACGTTTATTGTCACTGATATTCGCCACTATTCTTACAATAATTAAGTAATTGAAATACACTTTTTATTTCTATACTGTAATGGAATCTAGAGAGAACTTGGGTAAACCCAGGTTGAGGCGCCATCCGGAAGTGACATCTGATCAGAACGATCCAGACGAAAGTAACCTCTGATCAGACCATCCCAGACCAAAATATCGTCTGATCAGACCAAAGTGCGCTCGAAGAACCATGTGCGCTCGAAGTGCGCTCAAAACTGTCTCTGTTCAGACCTCACCAGACGGATCTTAGACCAGTGTCCAGACCATGGCCCAAAACAAACCCATACCATCGTCCAGGTGCGCTCAAAATCACTTCTGATCAGACTATTGTGCGCTCGAAAATCAATCCTGATCAGACTATTGTGCTCTCGAAAGTCACTCCTGATCAAACGAATGTGCGCTCGAAATCACCTCTGATCAGACTCAAATGCGCTCGAAATAGTATGCTCACTGAGTGGTTTTCACTATGAACAAAATTCTTTGATTTTGCTTTAAAATATTAATTTCATAAAAATTGATGTTTGCAGTATTAAATTCGTCTAAAGAAAGGAAGGACCATTCTTAAATTATTGCTAGTGAAAAAAACGCAATTGCAGAGAAAGCATTATTTAGAATACCATTGGTGTATACTTTTTTGATGAAAAGGATGAAATTACACCGCTTTCCATACGAAACTTCATGTTATACAGTTAAACAAAAATTCCTCATAAGGGGACCGGCATTTTCTATCAGCTGAATCCCCTTTAGTTCTGATAAAAGCCATCAGACTCTAGATTTGTCTCTGATCAGAATGCTGCTTTTTTGTTGCCTCTTGACTTAGCAAACAACCCTCGGTTAAAAAAGAAAAAATCAATAGAAAAAAATCTGCTCGAAATGGTCTCTGATCAGACCTAGTTGCGCTCATAATCTTCTCTGATCACACTAATGGTAATGTGCGCTTGAATAGGCTATAATCAGACCAACCCATACAGAAATGACCTATGATCAGACCAATACCATCCGGAAGTGACTTCACTTCTGATCATACTATTGTGCGCTCGAACCAAATCCCTCACCCTGTAATTTTGGTCTGGGAACACACCATGTGCATTGCATTGGAATTAGTCTGATCATAAGTCACTTCCGGATGGGACCTCAACCTGGGAAGACGTTTATAAGCTGGCTAATGAACTTAAATAAAAATGTAAATTTTTTAATTTAAAAAAAATTGCTGTCATTAAAAAAAATAAGTCCATTATATATTATTTCTCCTCCTTAGAAATTAACAATCTATTTCAGAAAAACTACTGTGTTTTGTGTCCAGAGATTGAGTGGTTTGTTTTTAATCAGTCGAAATGTAGACAAGAAAACAATCGCCAATCAAAAATTGATAAAAAAAGTTTATTGATTTTTTGCTCACTTTCAATTTTCTTCCGGTCCTTAATTTTTCCTCATTTCCTATTAGTTGCTCTGAAATTTCTGGAAATATTAAAGACTATGCAAAGTAGATGAAGTGCAAAAGTCTAAAATTGAAAAGTTTGATAACTTTTAGGAAAGATGCGGAAAAAATAGCCTAATTTGAAGACGAAATTTTAATACGAGCTTTCAAAAATACACACACAAAAACATCAACTACAAATTCACGAAGGTTTGTTCATGGTTGTAATTTGAGCCAATAATGAGCAGCCATCATTGAGTGATCTAATACCTCATCAAAACAGAACGAGCCAAAATTTGATCAACAGCACTTCTGAATTAAGTCACACACAGGCTCATCAGAGGAGATAAAAAATATCACAAGAGAAAAAAATTCCATTTCAGGACTCCTACAAAATGTTTTTGTAAACCTTACAATAGATTGCTATCGAGAAGTTCTTTTATATTTTTTACCATAGGCCTTTTTTCAGAAGTTGTACTGAAGTGTGCTACACTCAGTAACACTATTTGATAATCTTAATGCTATTTTGAGAATTTACGTTATAGTGCGTGAAGCACAAACTTGATTTGGACAAAGTCCATTTTAACGTGTGAACAAATTACTAAGTAGTTTTGAATAAGCTACTATTTTAAGATCACTAACTAAAACTGAGAATACTATGACGTGATATTATCACGCCACACAGATAACACCAAGTTAACCTTGGTAACTCTGTCGACACTGTTATCTCTATCCAATAGGATACTAGAGAACCACGTGTCCGCAAGTATAAAAGGAGCTTGCACGCTCAACTACCAACACTTTTTGGTCCCTGATAACTTCTGATTTAAAATCATACTCCCGTATTGCTCCCTTGCTCAATCTCAGCTTACTTGAGATATTTTTCTAACTTAGAATATTTTGTGACTTGTTCTTAACTAAGAACTCTCTAAGTCATGAAATATTAACTTAACGCAAATTTGGATATCAGGTAAGTTTGACTTAACTTCTCTAAGTTATAAATTAACATCTCTTAAATTCTATCTAAGTTACAAGTTAACTTAGAATATTTCAACCTGTGCTAACTTGTACTATCTCAGTCTTAATAACTTTAACTATTCTATCCCTTCATGCTCGGTTCATATTTGATGCTGTTTAACATAACTTATTAATTCATATTTGCATTTAACTTTCTTTAATACTTAACTATTTACCAAGAGTAGAACTAGGGGCTGAACTCTCAAGTTATACATGTGGTCCCGCGATTAACCCCGTCGTTTAAGTATCTAATGTACGGACCAGCAGTATAAATGGTGGTCCCAGAGAGGCTACTTCAATTTAACTTGTTCATTTAATATAGAAAAGGCATTCTCAATTTAACTTGTTCATTTAAACTATCAGAGAAGCCTGCCTAAATTTAACTTGTAACTTGTATAAGTTAACTAGTCAAAGAGCTTCTCACTAAAATCCTTTTTTGATTTTGATTTAAACTATTCCTCTGTTCTTAATAGTTTTAATACAATAACTTCAGTCCTTTAAACAATGACCAGTACTGGTGGTAGTACTCCTCCACCTGCCGTTACTCCCCCACCTGAAACTCCCATAACACATCCAAATCTTTCACTTGTATCTTTTTCAGGCAATGATCCTAATCAGGATGCCACTTCTTTTTGGAACTCTGTAGAAAACAAAATACTCTTTTCACTAGGAACTAGGCCTACAGCACCCGTTGCACAAACTAGCTATGATAAAAGGCAACAATCCTTATTCGGCTCACTTTTAACTGATACAGCATTAGAATGGTTTGAAAGTGAAGTCACAGATACTACAGATTGGAATACTTTAAAAGATGAATTTATAAAAAGATTCACAGACGGTAGAGACCAATTTAGATTTAGACTTGAGGTTGAGAACACATTTAGGCAAGAAGGAGAATTAATAAAGAACTATCTACATAGAATAAAGAGTGGAGTTGATAAAGGTTGGCCAGAAAAGATACCAACATGTATTGAAGGTGATGACAATATAAGAAGGGAGAACGAAATCCAACAAAGACAACGAAGTCAGAAATACATAGATTTTGCTATAAGAGGACTAAGACCACAAGGTTTAAAACGCAAAGCGCACGAGAAACTTATTGAGAATCCTTCAATAACTTGGACACAGTTTGTCGATCACTTAGTTGTAAAAGACTTAACATTTTCTGTAACAACAGAATCTAGTGGAGCTACAGGAATAGATAAACTTAAAACACTCGAGAGCAAAATTAACGATTTAACCAGTCTTTTCAAAAGCAACGAAGTGAATGCTATAGATACTTCTAGGCCAAGAGACCCAAACATAAAAGGCAGACCTAACAGTACTAGATTCTGTGATTATTGCAGAAGCAATGGTCATTCCATCTCTCGATGCACAAAGAAACAGATAGATGATAGTGTTAACAAATTGAGAAAGGAACTTGTTGAACCAAGAAGGCCAAATATAACATTCTCTAATGATTACAGAAAGAATAACCGAGGCAATGTAAGATTCAATGGTCCTAGAAACCAAAGCTATCAACCAAGAGGTGGCTACTCAAACTATAATCCTAGGTTCAACAAGCCTAACTATCAACAACAAAATACATCTTTCAACAGTTATGGCAATAGATTCACTCAACCATACGAACAAACCTTCCCTCAGCAAAACACCTATAGAAATAATGAACCAAATCTTGAACAACAATCACCATCACCGCAACAACAGCAACAGCCACAACAAAGTGCTAGCTTCTATACACCAAGTAGAAATAACAATCTACAACAAAGACAATCAAAACCCAATAATATTCAGCAACAACCAAATCAAATAAGTTTCGTTGAAGGCGACGATGACTACGTAAATGCTATAACAGACTTCTTTCCTTTAAACTTTTGAAGTCTCCGAACGCTACTAAAGAAAGTAGTACTAAGTCAAGAATTTATCTCAACTTATATCACTTTGCCACCGGAGACATTAAAAATAATAGTGGTTTAGAAGTAGAATTCATGATTGACCCAGGATCAACCTGCACTATTATCAATCATCCTACATACCTTGCACTAGTAAACCTTGAACAAAATCTGCATTTACAAAATACAAATTGTGATTCAAAAACATATACTGGTTCATCAATCAGAATGCTTGGCTACACAACTATTCAATCTAGCTTCGAAACTGACGGTATATATACAGTCCCCCATAAAGTATTCGTTACTAAAGAGCAGAGACAGAACATAATAGGTATTGATTTTTGTCATTTGTTTTTAAAAGCACTTCACTTCGATATCCCCGCAGTAGAATTAAAAACTGAGAAAAACCTAATTTGCTACGGCTCACTTAACAATGAGAAAGATTACCCATACATAACTGAGATGACTGCTTTAAACATAGCTCAACCCATCTTTCTACAACAGAAAAGTACACAATTGCACAAGCAAAAGCACCCCAGTCAAGCCTTATTTCCACCAGGAACATATTTCATGCCCCATATTAACGTTGCAAAAACTGACCTAGTCTTTGTGAACACACTTTGTCCACAACATGAAGAATTTCTACCCATATTTATGGAGAATCAAAAGAATCACCCAATACAGATAAATAGAGGAATAATAGGTTATGCTATGTGTGATAAAACTGACAAACCTATACAAAGATACAATATCAAAAACTGTGCCGAATTTACAAGTACAATACTAAACGAAAGTGAGGACTATAACAATTGCTTCATACTGAACACAGTAGTAAACAATTTACAAGAAGGACAGCAAATCCAAACTAATTCTTGCATTAGATATGTAGATTTTCGTACCCAATCTATATTTGACTCTAATATGCCTATAGCGCACACGATATCCTCAGATGCAGAAATGAAAAAAGGTTTTGCTAACACAATCTCCAAAAGAATACCCTTATTAAAGGACTACTGTAAAAGTAGAAACTGTGATATAGGTGACATAATAACTTTCAGAGCAGATAATAACTTAGTATATTATCTCATCACTAAGGCTAATCATTATGAAAAGCCAACAATTGACACAATCAAAACAACACTACTTGCCATGAGAGATCATGCACTAGGACTAAATTTACGCTGTATAGCGATGCCAAAAATAGCTTGTGGTTTAGACGGAATGGATTGGAGAGAGATATCTTCTCTAATTGAACAAACATTTAAGAATTCAGGAATAAATATCTATGTGTATACAAGCAAAGATGATATTGATAAACTACAAAAAGTAGAAGCCAATACACTAGAACAGGAAGAGGTGCTTGAGATTATTGAAAGTGAGTTAATAGAAAAATGCAAAGAAGATGAGAGAGAACTAGCCACAGACTTCTCTACCGAAGCAAAAGAGTTATGTAGACCTAAAGTCAACGAACAGTTTCCTAAGTTTAGAGATAAACTACAAAGCAATCGAATCATAAATAAAGCAGTTAGTGATTTTGTAATTAAGCAAAATAGAAATACCGTTCAAGACATAGAGTATCTAGAAAGGTTTTTAGATAATTTTGATTTCACGCAAAGTGATTTGACTGATGATGAATTGTTTGAGTTGCTAGAAATAATACTTCAGGATAATGATGTCTATTCACATCATAAGTATGATATTGGCAAAACTAAGCATAAGTTCCATTTACCCTTAAAGAAAGACGCAACCTTTAAAAAGCAACGACCAAGCAAAATACCCATTCATCTCAGAGATAAATTAGAGAGACTAATGGACGAATTAATTCAAGCAGGGATAATCAGAGAGCTCAATGAGAACGATGATATGAATAGTTGGTTTGTCAATCCCGTCATCATATTACCTAAGAAGGATTATGTAAAACTAGTCATTGATGCTAGATACCTAAACTCTATAACTGATACAAGTAATTCTAGTTGGCCACTCGAACCACTAAATGTTCTAATGACAAGAATAACTGGAACTATATTTACAAGTAGTGATTTATCATCGGCTTATAATCAAGTACCACTAACTGAAGATACACAGAAGGTTACAAGTTTTATTGTAGGAGGCAGACAATACACCTATCAAGTAGGATTTTATGGTCTTAAGCCATTACCCAGTTTCTTTAGCAAACTAATGCGTTATGCATTTGGACACCTTATAAAACGTAAACAAGCCATAACATATATAGACGATACTTTATTACAAGCTAAAGATAAACAAGAAATGTTCACAATAGTAAAAGAGTATCACTCTTTGCTTCGAAAAGCAAACCTTAAAGCAGCCCCCGATAAAACAATGTTTTTCTTACGAAAAGTGAGATTTCTAGGACATGTTATATCTAAGGACGGACTATCGCCTATTGCTTCGCGCATAGATGATATTAGAAACCTAAAATCGCCAGAATCGAAAACAGAAGTTTTAAGAGTTTTAGGAATGATGGGTTTCTATCATACCTATATTTTGAACTTTCACATAGATGCAAAACCTCTATATGACTTAACTAAAGATACAACATTATTCAAGTGGTTACCAGAACACGAAAAGGTATTCACAGACCTTAAACAAAGATTCTGTCACGATATTTCTAACGCGTTTCCTTCTAATGACTATCCCTTTCATATACATGCTGATTCATCTAATTTAGGAACAGGTTGTGTTCTTATACAAGATTTTCAGCAAACTCGAGAGTATTTGATAAAGCTGAACAAAAGATGTCCCCTCAACATAGAGAACTATGCGGAATAATATCTGCATTACAAACATATGAATTTTATGTTATTGGATCACCTTTTCCAATTTACCTATATTGTGATCACAGACCAATCCTGTTCCTTTGGTCACGACGAGGACAAATGTCACATCGTTTCTTTAAGTATCAAGTTGTAATAACTAAGTTCCAAAACTTGCAAATTATATACACTGAAGGCAAAAACTTAGCGTTCCCTGACATTCTTAGCCGAAACGTTTCTTTAGCAGATGCTAAACTTTATCAACTAGAGCACAAAGTAATACCTAAAGATATAAAGTTTCATATTAACGGAAAAGAAGTTAACTATTCTGTATTGCATCAAGACGATAAAGACGCATCAGCTAACGACTGTTATCCAATTATTGCTCAAGTCAAAGGCGAAAGAAAGAAACTTATTAATATAAATGATGAAGGTGACTTTAGCGTAGATGATGCACCAGACTACATAAATGAACACTGTAATGCTATACACAGTTTTTCTGATTGTTTTCGCTACGGCACACAAATAAATCAAATAAAGAAATTAACTTCAGAACTAACTAGCGATTATGATAATCACTACTATTCCGAGATAGAAGAAATAGCTGAAATAAGTGATGACCGAGAAGGTTATGATGACCAAGATTGGTTAGATCTAGTAGAAGGAAATATTGAAAATTCACTTATTGAGCAATTAGAATCTGCTAAATCCGACCATATCA
Organism: Convolutriloba macropyga; assembly: GCF_964194025.1. Classification (NCBI taxonomy): domain Eukaryota; kingdom Metazoa; phylum Xenacoelomorpha; order Acoela; family Convolutidae; genus Convolutriloba; species Convolutriloba macropyga. Next base: position 7,783,577 of record NC_134473.1, on the reverse strand, counting down.
GACGGACAAAATTTAAGAAACTTATTGAACCAGAAGCTTTTCAAAACATCTCAGAAAAGGATGTCCACACAGATACATTAGATTTAATAGCTAAAGTTACAGATTTTGCAAAAAACGCTAATCTTGACACCGATAATATTCTTGAAGAACAAGTAAACGACTCCGTGATAAATAAAGTTAGAGACTGGTTAAAAATAGGCAAAGCTCCAGAAAAGGACTACATTATTAAACAATCTAAAGCACTACAAACTTATAGGAATAATTTTAACTTGTTGTTTCTAGAGAATCAATATGATTTACTCTGTTATTCTGAACCTTGTGAAGATGGCTCTTTTGACGTTAGGATATGTGCACCACTTTCGCTATTTATAAAGATATTTGAAGTCGCACATACGCATGAACTTAGTGGTCATAGAGCAGAAAGCACAACTTACAATAGAGTTAAGCGATATTTCTATTGGCCCGGTATGTTTAAATGGATTGAAATGTTAATGTTAGATTGCTTAAGTTGCCAAACTAATAAGTCAGCACGCAAAGACTTGAACGAAGCACCCTTAGAACCATGGGGACAATTAGAAGCTATACCCCTACATACACTTCATATTGATCATAAAGGCCCACTACGACCACTTAGTAAAGGAAATAGATTTTGTCTTGTAATAGTAGACGCTTTCTCTAGATTTATACAAGTATATCCTAGCAAGAATGCTGAAGCTCTTGAAACAGTAAATCAACTAGAGAAATTTATAACTACATTTGGTATACCGCAACAAATAGTACATGATAACGGCAATGCTTTTATTAGTAATGATTTCGTTCACTACACAAACGAAATGGGAATTATACTATGCCCCCGAACTGCATATTCACCGTGGACTAACGGCAAAGTAGAAGTACAAAATAAACATTTGACAAATTACCTAAGACATTTTATTAGTAAAAGTGGATCTAATTGGTCCGAGTACACTAGTAAATTTGCATTTTCACACAATACTGCAGTAAACTACAGTACGGGATATACCCCTTATGAAATACTATTCGGAACGAAACCGCAAATACCCTTATCACTAAAGTTAGGACTACTACGAGATAATCAAAAGAAATGCACGTCAGAGTATTGTAACAATCTACCGCCACACTCACATAGTGAAGAAACTTGTAATAACAAAAAGATAGAGAAATTGTTACAAAACAGATTATCTAACGAAATGTTAAAGCGAGAGAATACATTTAAAACAATATACTCGAATACCTACACTAAATGTAGACAAACTACGAATAAAGCGCACAAGTATAGAAATAGATTTAAACTCGGAAAGCCTATACCTGAAGGTAGAAAAGTACTACTAGAAAATCACTCGAAAGGACTATTAAAGTCTAAAAAGCTACAAGAGCTACGCTCAGTGTGCTCAGCTACGCTTACACTGTGCAACGAATGCTAACTAATACTACATATGAGATACAACATGATAAAACGAATGAGAAGAAAACCGTGCATAGAAATCATATAGTACCTTATTACCCAAAAGAAGACAAAATACAAGAGTTAGTTGAGAACTATGTAGTCCCAGACGATACGGATGATTATTATACTCAATATAATAAGCATAATATATCCAAATCTAATGCCTATAGAGGCGCACAACATATTGCTATTTCACAGTGGCCTTTAGTAGAAACACAACCTACTATAAATCCTAATACTACACTACAGCCACCCTACAATGTTGAGGCTACCCCAACAAAGGACTCAGGCTTAGAATCGCTACAAACACGAGTAGATAACACTACACACATTCAAGGCACAAGCTCTTCTAATTTTCTACCCCCACGCATTTCAACCCCCTACCCTATGCAAAATATATATTCACCTAATAGCCCACAGCAAGAAAATTTTTCTACCCCACCTGATAGTACTAGTAAATTTAAAGCTACACGCAAATTATTCCCCCAAGCAACGCATAATAGCCCCACATCATCACCTTATAATCCTACACCTACAGCATCACCTAATATATCTAATTTACCTGACGCAAATGAAGTATTAGGCAGACCTCAACGTAATAGAAAAGCACCTACATTCTTTGGTGAACCTATTCCTTCTGACTTGCTACAGAAACTCAAAAAGAAATAGAGACACAAAATCTCTTTTCAAATAATTACTTTTATAATAAAAGCGTTACTACGCACAAAACCAAATAAAAACAGAAAACAGCAATTACAAAAAGCTAACCAAAATACACATGAAAGTTAATCCTCCATAAATGGCAACACAAGGTTTCGCACCACAACCGCTCGTAAGTTGTTTGGTTCGAAGGGCAGACACTCTTCATAATTCCACTCCCTCAATTGTAAATACAATTTTTGCAAATTTGGCCCCGTTGTTACGTCCCACCAAGCTTCACGAAGAGCCCACAACTGTTTTTCTAACATTTCTTGCATATCACACTCTTCAACAGTTATCTCCTTTTTGCGAAATAAGCGATGGAAGAACTATAACAAAAAATTTCTTATTCACCCCTTAGATCTTATATTTCAAAAACTGCACTTCCTAACACCCTACATTTTTTTCTCTAGATCTTATACTCCTATTTATTTTTCTACAAAGCCCGTCGCAAGCCTCAGATTAACTGAGTAATTAAAAGTAACTTATATCCTTTCCCAAGAAGAAGTTGATGATATCAACTGTCTCTCTTGAAACACACTCTGTTTCTCGCCTTTCCCAGGGACTGAAATACCTCCCTGCCGTTGTTATCCCCAGGATCTCTTCATCACCTAACACCAGTCTAGAGTAATGATAAGAAGTGTACATGTAAAAGAGGAATTCCTTGGCACAGAGACCCACCACATCCCCAGAGAGGTATTTACGGTAGAAATATCGGCGCATAGTATTTCGAAAGCCAGATGTAGGCTCTAGCTCTACACCATTTTGCGATAAATCAAACTCAGCATGGCCAAGGTCATCCTCCATCTGCTGGTTTGGGTATAAATAATTCAGAGTATAAATAGCCATGGTAATAGACTAACAGAATCAACTAAATTAAGATATAGAAGAAGAAAATAAAGAAATGAACAAAATAGAAGTTATAGATTGAAATACAGAAAGAAAGTTAAGAATAAGCTAAAGGATTGGAAATTTAATAGTCAAGAGAGATCAACTGTATAGTAAAAACGTTTAAGGCAAAAAGCAAATAGCCCACTCAACACAAATCATACATAAAGTTACGCAATTAATCACCATTGCAAGCTGTTACACACACATAAACTTCTATACATGTTCAACACTCATACACTTTCAACAATTATGCATACCTTTTATTACAAACTAACGCTGAAAACACGTGTTACACAAAGCAAAGTTAGGTAGAAACAATTCCCCCATGAGCAAACACCTTACCTAAATTGAATACCTTAAGTACAGAAATTTGTCCCTTGCAAACTATTTAAACACACTAAATCGCAATTAGTCAGGAAACGCACATTTAAGCAACCCACATAATCAACAAATAGAACTAACTTTACTAGCTTAAGGACCAAAGAATGTTTAAAAAAAACATTAGAGCACTTATGAACAAATACCTAACCGCAAAATTACAACTTCTAAACACAAGAGTTACTTCAACTAAGAACAAACAAAACTCCGCTACTAGAACAAGTAGAAATCTATTTAGTAATATGGCTAAGCCCACTTCTATCACCAGTCAGTTGAACATGCATTTCAATACTACACTAACTTAAATTAATAAAATGCGCGAAATCATAAAAATTACACGAAAAACTTCAAATATTAACTAACCCTTTTTCTGAACGCGTCCAGATAAGAAACTCAAAGTTTGTCCAAATATGCACAAAAACATAGCGAAGAAAACTATGGGAACAGATTTTTAATGTCTAGCCTATAAGTAGAGAAATCTTACCTTGAACAAGCACAAAAATATTGAAAAACAGAACTTACCGCTCATTAAGTTCCAAGAGGTCTCCGAAAGTTTTTGCTGAAGAAAAGTTGTTATTTTTTGGCTTAACTCAAGCACTCACAACTGTACTACAGCCCTACATCTGGGATTTCTCAAATTCGTATCCTAAGTTATTATAAGTAGAGAAACTACACCTCCAACAGCGCAAAAATATAGAAAAATAAAATTTTCGACCCAATAAGTTCTAAGAGGTCTCCGAAAATTTTTGTTGAAGCATAAGTATTACTTTTTAGCGTAACTCAACCATGGACATCTATACTATAGCCCTACATCTGCGATTTCTAAAATTCGAACCAGAAGTTCATTTTTAAGACACATATTTTAATCGTATAGAGCATACAAAAACAGCAAATCCTGAGCATTCAATTTTGCAAAATTATCGTAATGTTCTTGTCATATGACCAATTTATCACGTTGCTACATGCCACTAGTCAAGGCTAGCCATTGGCCAATCAGGTTTGAGCACACAAATTATGGTAACTTAACCCTGAGAACCACTATTTAAGAGCCTTACCCAAATTCAAAATCACTTCTCTCAGTTAACCTCTGAAATCAATTACTTCTTCTCTCTCAAATTCAGCTTTAACTAAACCATCTCTCTCTCTCTCTCTCTCTCTCTCTCTTTCTCTCTGTCCCAAATTCTATCTTCACATTTTACCCCTTTCAAATAATAACTTAGAAAACTTAGAAAAGTTTTCAAGCATTTCAATTTGTGAACACCAAAAATTTGTCACAACACATCTCCACAACACATATACCAGGTATCTCATTTCAATATTGATTCTCAATTCAATTCTCAGTCACTAACTATAGCAGGAGTTCATAACTCTTTAGAGACTGACAATTCAGAAAGTTTCTAAATCCCGACAAACACTACCTACACTAAACACTTTCATCACTAGTTAAATACACCACAATACACCAACACCGTAAAGACAATCAATCCTAATATATGACCGAAGTCTCATTCGACCAAAACGGTTTTCTTATTTCTCTTTCTATCAACCCTGATACACTTGTGAAAGTTTCGATTAAGGCAAATCAAAAGCTGAAATTTAATAGTGAGTTTAACATCTTAACCAGTTGTCAAATTTCTAACGAAGTAAGAACTGTAGTATTCTTTGCTACTAACTCTAACAAAGACCCTATTGCTGTCTTCTGGGGAAAATACAATCCTCAACAACTTAACAGTCTATTACTCCAAATTCATTCTTCAAGCCTAGTTGACTTAGACATTTTAAATGTCCCTTGTTTGGTTTTAGAACCACCAACTGATCAATGAATATTCCGCTAAACGATTATTGGGTTATAGCTTCAAGAACAACTTTCTCAACTTCCTACGGTCCTTATAACATCCCACATAAAATTTTAAAATATAATAACAAGTCAGCCACAATTGACCGATCGTACATTTCATATAAAGAAAACATTGCTATTTTCTTCGTTAAAGACCAGTTTGTAAACTTAGAAATAATTGTTTGTTGGACCCCTAACAAACGAGAACATTTTGAACGCTTTCATTTTCAATTGAACAACAGAGACGAAATAGACCTTGATATCATCGAAGCTCCCTTTACTGTAGACCCTTAATCTATGTTACCACTTTCTCTTGAAACACAAGTTCTTACTGCCCTTGCATTCGACCCGCAATCGTATATTAGAATATTCCTCCTACAGAAAATATTGAAATTCGGAAATAAAACTGTAACACTTGACAAGTGTTTTGTTTCTAATCAACAGAGAACAGTTGCTTTCTTCGTAACATCAAAAAATAACGCAAAATTTGTCATATTTTGGGTACCCTATAATTCCGCTCACGTTCACGAGCTAAAATATCAGATTACTTTTACGGATAATATTAACTTGAATCTGTTAGACTCACCTTATACTGTCTTCGTTTATTAAATGGAAGACGGAGAAGTCAAGAAATCACCAGCAATAGACGAAGTAATAAACGTAAGTTACAAAATGCTTATTCTTATATTACTTTGCTCAACTCTGTTCCTACCTGTAGCAACTGATATTGAATCTGAAACTGCTCAACGTATTGCAGAATTAAAATCCTTAGTTGAATATAACAATTCTCATCCACACTTCATAGAATGTGTCGTAAATAGAAATAATTGTCTACCTGAAGAAATTCCGTACCTTAAATTTCTAGATCCTCCTGAAAAGCTATTAATTTGGTCAAAACGCAACGTCTATATGCCACTATCACTGATTACAGACCAGTTCTTTAAAGAAAAACTCACTGATAAGAAAGCGCTTCTCTCGAAAGTAGAATATTTTATAACCTACATAGGAAACCAAATTCGTTCTGTTCAGTTTCTCAAACTTATTGCTATAATACCTCTTGCACTTCTCTGTGTTATAATTGCTTGCTATACAAAATATTTGATCTTTATTATATTACTTGCATTATTAATCTTCACGTCTTTCACTGACGCCAGACCAATTGAAAAGATGAGTATCTATGAAAACACAGCTCCTAACCTTCATGTTAACCACTTTGATTGCTCAAATATGATTTCAAACCAGATGTTTTCTCTCAACAAAGTAGCACCTTACGAAATTCGCCCTGATAAAATTAGCACTAATCAAGCACGAGTCACTCTCTACCAAAGAAATTATAAAGTGAAACTAGAAGCAACTATGTGTAAAGCAACCCAACAGCAATTACGTTGGTTTTGCGATTCTTTTGACTCTAGCGGCATAGATGCCAGACATAATACTATTACTACTTCAGTTAAGCTTGATGCTCAGAAATGCAAACTTGCAAAGGAAAGAAAAAAGATAAAACTTTCCTCTTCTTCTAAATCAGTAGAATTCGATTTTGACAAATCTTTATTCTCAAACTTTAACTCAGGCGATGTTGGAACTGGAAACAATGAATGTAACTCCCGAGGTTGGATTACACATTACACTTATGAAAAATATATGCAAAATGTTAGCCTGAATGTAAACCTTAGAGATGGCACAGTTAATAACTGGCAAAATATACCTCTACCTTGTCCTTTATCAGCCGGAGGCTGCGATTCTACATCTACTGATCCATTTGCATACACTTGGGATGAACCCAATAATTGTCTTTTTACTATAATTCGCACTTTTGACGCTCAAATGATTAAAGCTAATGACAAATACTACATAGTAAAGGATCCTAAATTTACTTCAGCTCAGTCAGATTTCGACTTACAAAGCTTTATGTTCCAAGTTTATAATAAACCACAGTCTTTATGTAGTCATCCACGAATAGTATATCCTACGCCATATGATTCTCTATACATTAGTCTTCGTGACGGATTTGATGTGAACACTGGAGAACCCATTCACAAACTTAAACCCGATACTGGTGCTATAATTATGAAAAATAAATTCTATTCCAGTGACCACAAAACAGTTGATACAACATATTCTCAAGTTTATGAGAATATCGATTTCGAAGCACATCTTGGAACAAAAATTGACTATTTGCACTTTAATAATCTTCGGCAACTTCAAACTTCTACTCTAGAGCTATTAAGAAATGACTGTGAATTAGAGCGCTCAACTATTCTTAACACTTTAATGATTTCTCATGAAAATCCGCGTTTAGCTGGATATACCTTAACAAGAAACAGATCTATGTTTCTCAAAACAAATGGTAATGTTGCCTGGCTATATAATTGTCCTGAATTTCATTCACCCTTACAGATTCTTAATAAGTGCTATAATCGAATACCAATTCTTTATGAAGATGAAATTCATTTCGTTGATCCAATTTCTAGACAAACTTTCACTGAAGCCGAAGAACAATTGTGCTCTGATAAACATTCAAACTTATTTCAACTAGATGTTGACGATGATAATTCATGGGTTGAACTAACCCCACAAATCACAAAAGTAAGAGGACCTGCACTCTTTAAACCACATATAGTTATTCAACAAATTGCGAATGTTATTACTGCGAGTATTTATGCTTCTATCTACACATATAAAGAAATGATGTCTTTCTGGAATTCAATAACTTTCAACTCCAATATGAAAGGAGTTCTCAAACACTTTACTAAGTCATTAATAGATAGCAGAGAATCATTTTCAAATATTTCAGGCACGAATTATTATAACTCCAGAACTATTTATCTAGATTCATTCATTTCACCGGACTTCTTTAATAATCAATTTGTTGAAACCTTTGGTAAAATACAATATATAATTGAGCGATGCGGAATATTCTTTGCCGCTTTCTTATTCATTAAGCTACTCATCGACATAGTCTTATGCTTAATTCGAGCAATGCAAATTAAGAAAATTACAGATGCATCTATTCATTTTGGTAAAGCACTTTTTGCTGCCACATTTGATTTAATGTCAGCTCCAATTCTGACTTCTATCTATCTAGCAACTAACTCAGAGAATGATAACACTGATAAAAATAGAGAAAGGACGATGCGTGTTCCAAAATCTGAAGATACAACCAGAGTTACTCAAAGCCCACTTTATGAAAATAATAGAATGCAAGCACTAACTCATGAGAATAAAAGTGGTTATCCAAACCTACATGATGAGAATAATAAAGACGAAAATAGAAACGATCACAACGTTCCTAGGTCTCCAGTATAGGATTAATTCCTCTATTACTTTAATATCATCAAACTATATGATGATAATACAGACTGACTTCAAAAATACTACTGATTTACCTTGAAAGAGAATACAAAAAAAATAAGAAAAAGAGAATACTAGCAAAATAACTTCAAAAAATATACTCTTAGAATAGAATAAGAGTAGAGAATACTTGATATTTCAGGAACTTTCTTCAATCCCTAACGAACTGATACCGGTCTTTCAGAAGGAACCTTCAAGTGGTTGGCCCGAATACAATACACAATCAACTTCTAAACCTCAATCTGGAGTTAAACAACTTGACAGACTAGTACAACCCACAACTCACGTTACCCCATCTACAACTTTTCTCTCAGCTATCAAGATTTCAGCAGTACAAACTCAAGCAACTAGTTCAAATTCATCAACAACAGTTACATCATCCAAAAAGAGAACTAAAACTTCAGATACAATTGCAAAGAAAGAACCACGTAAACAATTCATTAGAGAGACATTCAGCCCAGCGACACCACTAGAAGTAAATATACCCAAGACAAACAGTACGGTACCCAACGTCTTAGCAAACACTACAACTACTCAATCGTCACGACCAAACTTTCTTAATTTTCATCATTACACAACTACCCCCCTGCAAGACCGCCTACAAAAACAACATCAAGCTGAGATACAAGCTAAAACCCCCGGTTTTAGTGGACACCCGAACTACGATACGAATTTAATCTACCAGTTACAACCCAACATCAATAGATTCAATCTCATTGGTTATTTGTCAAACAAAAATTCTTATCTACTAACTAATCACAACCTTCAAGGACAAACAATACAAGTCCCGTTTGATAATATTACAGCAAACCTCAATCCTCAGCTTGATACCTTTACTTATCAGGTACAGCAAAACTTTCTGACAGAAAGACAACGCTCTCAACAGCTCGAACAACGGATTACTGAGCTCCAACTGGAGATCGCAAATCTGAAGCATCAACTCCACATCCTCCGCTCATCACGTTGAGCACTCACGGAATGGAATAGATAGTTTTGTGGTTGTTGATGTTCAGTACTTCCTTCATTACTTCTTCTTTCTCCCGCGGTGAGGAAAATTATTCGATAGTTCAAACGCCTAATTATTAGCCATTTTGATTACCTTACTCTCCTTTATTACATTACTTACATCAAATAAAATAATCCGCATTTCTTCAATCTTCATTGATTACACTTAGCGCAATTTATGGTGAAAAATGAGTCCATTCTTATCTTTAGATTGCAAATTTGATTTGTTCTCGCTTCTCTGAATAAAATCTATTCTTCATTTTTACCGATTTATCTTGCTTATAACATCATTCGATTGTTCCTTTGATTTCCATAATTTAATTAATGTCTTACAACCTTTCAGTAGACGTTAAATATTTCAAAACATATTGTGATCTCGCTGAATTCATTCAATCACAAGTTATTAAAACTTCGAAAACATTCTTAGTTGGAAATAAATTCTATACACCATTGTCAGTTCATTGGACATTTGAGTTACATGAGATTATCTTATTCTTGCAAGATAACAAATCCAATGAAATTGTAGTTTATTTTCATCAAGTTGCTGAGTACGATTTATTTGAAATTCTAAAGCTTATTCATACAGAAGAAATTCTGAACATCAATAATCTAAACTTTCAACCGCTCACTTATTTCAATTAATATGTTAGTCTTTTGGTGATCACTGATATAGAAATATTACAACCTTTCTTTAACAGGTTTTCATTCATCGCCATCCGCCATTTATAGTTTAAGTACTATTTGGTTTTTCCTGTCAATTCCTTTCAAAAATTAATGGGTCTTCCATTCTCCCCATTGACATTAAAATTGAATTACTGCATTATTCAAAATGAACACATATTTTGAAGGAGGTGTTGATATCGAATGGTTTAAAGATTATTGTCAACTCTCTGATCATGTTGAATCCGCTTGGGTTAACTTTTTTAAACAGATTATTTTTAACGATAAAGTTTTCAGGATCTCCGAATTATATTATTCTGAATTTCAATGCGAAGTTATTTTATTTCTTGAAGACTTTGAACAAAAAGAAATTGTTATTTATTTTGAACTGATGACAAAAAGCAAGATTAATTATTTCTTAAAGCTAATTCATAATGATCAACTAAGTCTAAATATTAATTCCTTAAACTATAGCTACAAAGCTTACTTCAATTGATTTATTCTTCAACAATACTCAAATAAAGATGAATTACGAAACGGAATTCTTTATTTGGGGAGTCATTGCGGCAACTCTAGCCTTTATGGTGTTGTGCGCAGTAATTTTAATTTCCCTATTCATTTACCTCGCTTGTCATTATAGACCATTAACTTAACCAGTATATTCTTCAACTTATTATTCAACGTCAGATGTACTAGCAGCACAATTTTATAGAAAAACTTCAAAAGGTCTATTATAACGACCAGCCAAAAAAATTGGATCTATTATTTTGTACAGCCTTGTATCTTAGGATATCGTCAACCCTTCTTCAAGAGAGAACTCAGAAACAAGAAGCTACGATGAACTTTAGAACTTTAACCAAGTAATCTACCTCACAAACTTTAAATGCTTAATTATTATAAAATTAAGTTAAATAATTTATTCGATTATGTAAAATTTGATGTTTTGATTTAATACCTATGGACCGGGATGGGAGGTACTGAAGTGTGCTACACTCAGTAACACTATTTGATAATCTTAATGCTATTTTGAGAATTTACGTTATAGTGCGTGAAGCACAAACTTGATTTGGACAAAGTCCATTTTAACGTGTGAACAAATTACTAAGTAGTTTTGAATAAGCTACTATTTTAAGATCACTAACTAAAACTGAGAATACTATGACGTGATATTATCACGCCACACAGATAACACCAAGTTAACCTTGGTAACTCTGTCGACACTGTTATCTCTATCCAATAGGATACTAGAGAACCACGTGTCCGCAAGTATAAAAGGAGCTTGCACGCTCAACTACCAACACTTTTTGTTCCCTGATAACTTCTGATTTAAAATCATACTCCCGTATTGCTCCCTTGCTCAATCTCAGCTTACTTGAGATATTTTTCTAACTTAGAATATTTTGTGACTTGTTCTTAACTAAGAACTCTCTAAGTCATGAAATATTAACTTAACGCAAATTTGGATATCAGGTAAGTTTGACTTAACTTCTCTAAGTTATAAATTAACATCTCTTAAATTCTATCTAAGTTACAAGTTAACTTAGAATATTTCAACCTGTGCTAACTTGTACTATCTCAGTCTTAATAACTTTAACTATTCTATCCCTTCATGCTCGGTTCATATTTGATGCTGTTTAACATAACTTATTAATTCATATTTGCATTTAACTTTCTTTAATACTTAACTATTTACCAAGAGTAGAACTAGGGGTTGAACTCTCAAGTTATACATGTGGTCCCGCGATTAACCCCGTCGTTTAAGTATCTAATGTACGGACCAGCAGTATAAAGTCTTAAGCATGGGGCATTTCGTCAATATATTAAACAAGCTATATGCAGCTTATAAATAGCCAATGCGGGCTATAAGTTAAAATTGGCCAGAGTAAAAACTGGGTGACCACCGTTAGAGCCGAACGGGTGCAGAGCAGAAAAAATTAGAATGAAATTTAAAGCGGACTTCAATTTGATCCAATATTGAGTCCAATTTGACACCCGTTTTCATCTAAAACAATTAACAATAAAGAAGAATGGATTTTTAATTTATCGATGCTAGAAGCCGTAGAAAAAAAACTTAAAAATTTCATGAATTATTTGTTTAGAAAGAACAAAAAAACGGACCAAATTGTTTATTTTAAAAGACCACAATTCGATTGCAAATCAACTTTGTCAATGAATATTTCCGAGAGCCAGACTTTAAATCAACCTACCACACGTAATCATTCCCCACAACCATAAAAAGCAGGCAGTTTTTCGCAAATATTTTAAAAAAAACATTCAGAACAACCCAACTTGTCTGCTGAAGGAAACTTATGACCACCGAGTTGAGATTACCAATACAGAGAAGTTTATTCCGCCAAGCTGTGGCCAAATAATACGAAGTACTGGCAAAAAAAGAAAGAAGATTTTACCCGAAGTTCCAAAAAATCTCTATGAATTTTGTGTTCCAGAAAACTGGCCCCTGACTGATAACAATCAACAAGTTTTCCTACTTCGAGAAACCGCAATTATATTATTTGCGACGGATAAAGGACTAAAACTTCTGCCAAGATCAAAAGCCGTTCTTGCATATGGAACTCCTAAAACGGCTCACCCATTAAGGCGAATTTATATATTTTTTTGGACAGCTGAATAGTAGAAAATTGTGGTTGTTTGGGAATTCTTAGGCAGCAAAAGCGAAGAAGCTTACAATAGAGTCTTCAGTTTTTGGAGTCACATTTTCCAGAATTTCTTCTGACTGATTATGAAACTGGTGTCGTAGCCGCTTCACAAAAGTCCTTAACGGGAACAACTCATATCGGATGCTCGTTTCACTTTTCTCAGTGCATATACAAAAAGTTCCAATACGTGTGTTTGCAACAATCTTACAAAAATGATTTGAAACCCTAAAAATGCAAATAATTTGTTCTTTTTGCCATTTCTCTCAAATTCGGACATACGCAGTGCTCTTGAACAGTATGACACAAAACTCCAGCTCGAGCCATTTTTTCGGGTATCGTAATCTGAGTTAACATTTTCATTATATCTCTAATATTGTATTCATGAGAATCTTCGTTTCCAATTATGTAACGTTTTTGATAGGCCTGTGACCTTTCGTACAACTAACAAATGTGAAAACTGAAAACAGGTGGGGAAAAGAAATAAAAACAAATCCTGAGGTGATCCAGCACCCAAGCAAAGAAGCCAGCAATTGCAATTGAATGCAAAAATAATGAGACCGAAAAATTCTTATTGAGGTGGAACCATTCCAGTTAATAAAATACTGGGACTCCATTTCTGACCACTCATGTTACTTTTAATTTGTAACCAATCATCTAATTTCGCTAATGAAATTTAAGCATTCAGTTCTCAATATCATTCGGCTCTGTGACCGTTCGGCTTCAATTCCTAGCACGTAAAACTGATTAACTTCTGATCAAACTTCTGATCAAACGTCAACTCACTGGTATTGAATAGTAGTCACATTTCTGAAACTCAAGTAAATGCATATAGAATAAAATTGAAATCTCTTGCAGTAAAATTGTAAAACGTAAGTTGACACCACCTAGTACGAGGTGCTCAACCCAAGCCAGCACTGATCAGACCAACTTGAGTCTGCCGGAACAATCTGCGGTCTAGATACTATTATCAAGACCTTATCTACAGTCTGCACTGTCTGATCAAGGCGCTGCCTACGGTCTGGACAGTCTGATCCTATCCCCATAGCCTGGATAGTCTGATCATAGCGTGGTCTAGGGTCTGAATGGTATGATCTGGATAGTTTGAACAGAGCTCTTTCAGGAGTTTGCACGGTCTGACCACAAACCTTTCCAGAGTATAGAAAATCGAAATTTCCAGAGTCTAGAAAGTCTGCTCAGAACTAAGAAGTTCAACTAAAAAACCTGCCAATCTTTTGAAAAAGGAGAGATAATTAACCCATAAGGGTACCGCTTTTTGAACAGCATATCCTGATTTTACTTGATTGACATCAAAGACCACGCTAAAGACTAAGTTTTTTAATTGCCGTAGCTTTTACGAGTTGAAGCTTTTACTTTGTTCGGAACTAATGTTTTCAGTAAAGAACTCAAAAACGGTTTGTATGAAATGACTTCTATGTTCTATTTTTGTTAATACTTTATATTAATGCTCCCTGCTGCTTCAACATCTAAAAATGTTAGTCGCGGTGCCCTTAGACCAAAAAGGGTCTGGCACCCCGAGTGCCCGACTGAAGTCGGTTTGGGACCCCAGTGCGCAACTCATGTTTGTCTGGCTACCCCAATGGGCGACTTGGCACCAACTCAAGTTGGTCTGGCGCTCCCCGTGCGTGACACAATTTGGTCTGGCACCCCACGTGCGCGACTGAAGTCTGACTGATTAGAACATATTTCGGTCTAGATGGTCTGATCAGAGCTGGCTTGGGTGGCGCACCTCTTTTAGGGCAATCATAAGATGAATCTTTATGAATTCATTGAGAAGACTGTTTAGTATTACCAAAAAGTTTACTATTTTACTATTTCAGGCAACATGATACCGTATTAAATAGTCTGTTTCATTACCACGACTCATTGGTTTAAATTTTATTGCATAATTTGAGCAAAAATTGAGACTAAAATTGACCCGTTCTGAACCTGAGCTAAGTGAAGACTAACCGGACACTTTCAAATTAACCAGTGAAAACCAGTATTGGTCTTTCGGCTACGGCTAAATTACCGGACCGTTTCAGATAATTTATGAACTCTCAGGTACATATCTCGAAAAGTATGTTTTTAGTGATGAAACTTGGATGAACAAGGTGTGTTAGAAACATACCTGTGAACTACCCAGGCAGTAACTAGCGTCAGTAACAGAAGCTTCATATTGCTTCAATATCAAACAACTGTTATATCACAGTGTACAATGATAAACTAACGCACAGATTTAAAACGACTACGTTAACGTTTCATCAAATCATTAGTAAATATTGCATTTAGAAGAGAGAGAAGTTAAGTACGTATTCCGCCCCTGTTTGAAGGAATTATTGACAATATGAAAATAAAGACAAACCCACACTTTATTGAACAGAACACTCTATCTGTCGAAAGATCACCTTTTCATTGCTATTAGATGAAAGTTAAACAATTGATCTTCTTAACTTTACAGATGGTGCTGAATATTAGTCGTTTATTGATGGTTATTAAACAATAAGAATTATATGTTCGATCGCTAAGGATGAAAGTCAACACTTTAACAAGGTCTCAGCCAATGAGCGGGCACAGCCGATAGAGATTTTTTTTGTCCTTTCTTAACTAATGAGGTGATAGCTCAAACTAATTAGTTTGAGCTATCACCTCATTAGTTAAGACATGACAAAACAATTCTCGTTTCTCGACAAGACAATTCGATTCTCATTTTAAACTTTTGCCTCTCCGAGATTCATGGTTTTTTTTATTAAAAGTTAACCTTTTAATAAAAACCATGAATCCCGGAGAGGCAAAAGTTCCCGGAGGTTGGTGGCAGAGCAAATCAGCGCTGAAACAGACTAGAGACATTCTGTTTTTTAGGATGGCCAGTACTCTGTTCATGTCCCAGATTACACTGGCCAGTCTTGATTTTGCGTGAAAGTTACCGCATAAGAAATGTTCAGCTTCACTCCCGCAAACAACGTTTGCCTTATTTGCGACTCGAACTCTCGCGTTTGTACTTCTAACGATTAATTTGCGCTGCAAGACGTAACCACTGAGCTAAAGTGGCTTTGTGGTAATTGCTTATACACTGGCTTATGTATAAATAGTGTGTACACTACAATAGTAATTACAAGTTATAAGCTGCAATTGTATGACACTGTTCTGCTCAGACTTAATTTTGGGGTATGAGTAATTTTCAGACTATACAGGATAAGTTTAGTCTGCGCGAACTCTATGACCTCAACAGAAACAAAATGAAGAAAAACTCCACATAAAGGAACTTAAAATACTCTGGAGATGCAATGTTTCAGACCTGAATTAAGTTTTTACGCTTCAAATGTTCTGGTTCAGCACTGAAATGCTCTGGGACTTAAGTCCGGGTTTAAAACGAGAATCGAATTAATGAAGTGATACCACAACCCGGAATGACAAAAAGTCATAATCATAGAATTCTTGTATAACAGAGCATTGGCTGCATAAATGAAAAAAGTCATTGAATATTGGTAAAGCTACAACTTTGTCATAAATGAAATTTCTTTGACTAATATTTTTTTAAATCCAAATTATAAATTCAAGTTGATGCTTTTTTGATTTCCTTAAGAGACAATTATGATTTCATAATGTCCATATTTCTTTCTTTAGTACGATCCTAGAATAAAACGAAAGAATTCATATATGATCTTTTTATGACTGATCCTTTTTTGCTCAGAAGTAAATTTTTTGAATATTCAACGCTGGATGTTTGGAATAAAATTATTAAGTGCAACCTGTTTTTCAATCCGTCCGCATTGAGATCTTAAAAAGATGGAGTCATACATTTGTTCCGACCCACTTGTAGGTGGAGGAACTATATGCTCAAGTAATTTCTTTTGCACAGTCAGTTTTTGCCGATCGATATTTTTGTTGCAGAGAGGTGTGAGTGGTATCAAAAAAGCCCCTCAGGTGTAAAGTGCGAAATTAATAAATAATTTTTTTTTGAGTTGCAATTGAATGTTTATCGTGTTTCTAGCGAAATCCCAAAAATCTACATCGTTTGTCTGTTTCATTGTTCATGGTATCGTTGACTTTGACAAACATTTGTTTTGGGTAAAAACTTTGTTAGTTTTTGCATTTCGACTTGAGTTTTAGGCAAATTTTAAAAGAATTTGAGATGTCTGAGTAACGAACAATCTGAGTACTATTCTTAGTTGTTGCTTGGGTAACCTCTATTTGAAATTGATATGATATGCACTCCCTTTCAAGTCCGAGTTGAACTTCTTCAGTCTCATCAAAAATCAATAGAGGACTTTTTGTACTAAAGGGACATTTTACTCGAAGATTAAATTTGCAAACGAATGAATTTTTGTTTTTGGATCTCACATTTGGTTTTCGGGTTAAATTAGTTGTTTACTCAATTAAGATTTTTAGAGCTAATTTGAAGTGTGACAATTCGTTTGTTCCAGTTTTTGTTATATGAAATGAAAAATATTGATCTTACTGCTCTCAACTTTTTTCTGTATGGACGTCTTTCTTTTCTAAGAGTCAATCAAAGTTTGAATTGCAAAATATGAACTTCTTCTTTAAAGGCAGTTTATATGTGTTTCAATTGGTAGACAATAGTGACAGCATTGTGTTCAGAACATTATGTGCCATTGACACATAGCGAGCCTCCTTTTTGATTTTTATACTTGAGCTGACACAAAAATACATTTCCTCTTGTCTGAGCTGCGCTCATGGCAAATTTAAAGTTTAGACATAAGCGTTTTGATTCTTATCTTGCGCTCTAAAAAATTGAAGAAATTTTTAGCTAAATTTTTCAAGTTATTGATAATAAATTTTAATTTGATCTGAAATTTTAACAAAAGCAAATTTGAAATATCGGGTATCGTGGTCTTTATGAGTGAACTTCTACTAATTATTCACTTCTAATAGGAATTGATCGCTAATTGCGATTTTAAAATTCATAATAAACTCTTTAGTACTATTCAGTTTTTTCACAAGCTGATGGTTGTCTGCATAAATTTTCTCATTGAAATTGCAATTTTTATGTTTTTCTTTTCTTTTTTTTCCATTTGTGCTTATATGAAAAGGAAACAATTTGATAGAACAATTTTTGGTAAGTTCCAGGGCAAATATGATTAAAAATAATTTTAGTTTTTTCATTGTTCTCTTTTCATACCAGGAAGTAGTTGAGAAACCTTGGGAAATTTTTCAACGCCAGTTGATGAGATAGTATGAGCAGTACAAGGCAAAAGGAACGTCCGATCATTCAGACAGCCATTGAAACTATTCAATAGTCAGATTTTTTTCCTTCGTTTAATAATAATAATAAATTGTTCTCGAGTAGGATGTACACTTGTTTGCAACACATATGGTATATATTATGTACCCAAATAACAAATCTACTCAACAGGTCATCTATAGGTCCAAAAGGTCCTCGTCTAGCGATTCCGACCCCAGATTAATGACCGCATTTTTTGCAACCCCAGTTGCACGTGCCATTTTTTTATAGGTTTAATATGTAATAGCAAATATCTTGCAATAATAAGGGATATATGGTCCTAGGGGTAAAAAAACGGAAGAGATCCAAGCGGTGAATCGAAGTTTAAATTGAACGTAAAAGTTAGGTTAAGAAATTAAAAAATATATTTATACAAGGTCAGTATACAACCAATTACTGACACTAGGTTTTCAGTGGTCTCTCGCTTCAGTGATTCTTTCGTTTCAGTTCACTATCAGCTCAAAGTCTCAACAACCAATAGTCAAATGTTGAAATAAGTGTTTTAGGATATATATTTTTTGACGTTTGTTGAAAAAAAATTGATCCAAGAGGACGTTTTTGACGGGTTCAATATAATCGAAAAGAATTCGAATTCTCTCCTCGTGTTAACAATCGAATAGCACACGAAGATATATCTGAAGAGAAGTTGCCCCCTCTGAATTCTTACCGACACTGCAAGTAGTAATATTTATTAAGTAGGCCAACTCAAAAGCGATGTTTCTCCACTTTCAGGTTTCCGTGATGTTTATCGTGTTGGACAAATTTTTATCAGCGATAAATTATGCAACTATTATCATAACGGCTGACTTTTTCAGGTTTTTCAAAACCTCTATAAGCATTGATAAAATTTCACACAAATAAATTAGTTCACTTAAAACTTTTGGAATCCTGCGATGCCGAATGCTCTTTTTGTCACTTGCTCAGCCTTCATCATACTGTAGTGACGAAAACTGTAAACCCCATGAGCGATAAACACTATTGAGTGAAGAATCTTCTTTTGACAAATTATTGCCTTAACGCTCAATTTTCGAAAATTAGTTGAGGCAATCTTTTTTAAAACAAACCGTTTCTAATTGCTGAATTTTAGAAAAGCTTCCATTTCAATTTCTGCCTCAACAACAGTCTCTTGCTGGTGACGTTTGACACACAGTATCGCGACTTGTTTCAGTTTTCTATATGCACACCATCATACTTTTGAGCAGAACGTTCTTGACCGGCGAATCCTTCATCGGTTAGATAATTCCATATACGGAGTAGTGGAGTCTGTTTTTGCTCCACGAAAAAAATATTTACACACAAAATCATTTATAATAATAATAATAATTGTGGTTTCTGCGTAATCGCAGCGGAACAGCATTAGGCCTACAGTAGCCTGTTTTCAGCTGTCCTTTTTTCTTATTATTCCCCACATTTCAGACTGATCTTTTAATGAGTAGCATTGCTCTTTTTTGGTGACTATTGCCACTTTTTTTTGCGTCTGAAACTTTCACGTGGTACCATCATTGCAGCCAATATTGGTCAGGCTATTCTCAACCTGAAGCTATGGTTAAGTTAGAGCTCATCCTATAGTATCAGAAATGTATGAATGTTTTGTTTTGTTGTGAAATGTCGTGCTAATTAACTTTACGATGTGTTCTACGGCATTTAATGCGTTGGTTTGCACAACGGTTAATCTCTTTATTGTTAATAATGTTTTCGGGCAATTCATTGCTACTACAAAGATGAACTTTCAATGCCATTATCTATGACTTCTACTGTTCGAAGAAATCCACTTTGTTTACTTTGCTATTGATGCTTTCATGCTGATACACGATTGTTCGTTTTTGCAACTAATTTCTTGAAGAGTATCTATATGCCTGTATTTCACTAGCAATTTTTCGCTAGAATCTAATCTTTTTTACACTTAGTTCTTCGTGTCGTGGAATAGAAATTGAGTACTTGTCTTTATTGTCACCAATTTAAAACACTCTGATTACCAATATGTTTTTCTATCTTAAGCGCCTCTAAACTGTAATCCAATTGAAGATGAACATAGTCCGCAATGACAGTAAATCTAAATGACCAACGTTTCCAATGTTTTCCTAACGAATTTCAATTTCATTTCAAATCGCTTACAATTCAGCTTTCACGCCAAATAGCAATACCCGTTTTCTTTATTAAAATAAGATTCAATTTGATTCCAAAACTAAGGCGACTTTTTTATATTTAAAGGTATGAAATTATGAATAAAAAATAAACTTTTGGTGGAAAAGTATCTTGAGTCTCGGCGCAACTTTCCTCCCAATTGATGACAGGCAATATTTTTTCCAAATATCTCAACGGTAACCCAAAAAGCTCTCTCTTTTTTTCAAAATCTCCTTTTTTTCTCTCTCTCTCTCTCTCTCTCTTGGTCTCTAATTTGGAAAAGTATAAAAAAAACTGTCAAAAAATATTTCTATTAAGTTAAGATTTTGATACAGATTATGATTGCATTGGAAGAAGTAGTTGAATAGCAAGTGAAATTGAAGGTGACGTATAACTACGCCGACGTAATATTATGCCGATTATAAAAGTGCCAAAAATTTATTCATTTTTTATCTTGGTAAATTTCATAACCAATCATGTCATGTTACGGAGATGACGCAAAAAATTATCGGCCAATCACAATAAAGAACCAATTTTGGCATTCTTATAAAACTTTTTGTTTATTAGTAAAAGAAAACTGCAAAAGGACAATTATTAAGTAAGCAAAAGTAATTGCGAGCAATGGCCATGTCTCAGCGGCCCGTGGGATTTGATATGAATCTATCACAACCGAACATGTTATCAGCGTACCCTGAATGTTTTTTTAAATTTATTTTAGTTGCTCTTGAATTCACTGAAAGATTTTTTTCATGTTTTCGGCACTCTTGAAATAAGTTTCACTTTCGGCACTCTTAAACGTCGGCATAGTTGTACATAATCGAAATTGGAAGAAGCATACATTTGAACTGTTTCTAGAGCCGTAATTCTACCTAATTTATAGCTAGTATGGTATCCTCACTTCTAAATGTTTTTGTAAATCTCCAAAATGATTATGGCTTGCCATTTCTTTGTCTTAGTTGCAATGCGTGCTGCAATCTATTTTTTTGATAAACAATTCTCCAGTTTCAAAACAGGAAAAGGTCGCATTGATTCGTTTACTTCACTGTGATGCTCAATAATACAAAACTAGGGGTCAACTTAATGACAAAGGTAGTATTTTAAACAAATGGTTTAACATATGTGCAGTTATCTTGCATTTAAAACTTTGTGAGCAAGTATAATTGCTAAACATTTCGCAAAAAAACTTTTAAAATTATCCGTAACGATCAAAAATTTCTTCTCATAGATACTAAGAAACTGGGTTTTAAACAGGGGCGTAAAAGAAACAGTTCATTTTGTACTTGAAGATTTCTGATTTAAAGTGCTACAATGCTCCAGTATAAGGTTTCACCAACACAGCAAAGAAATATAAATAACTTATATTTGTACGCTGAAGCATCAGCCTTTCAGAAATCCGTTTTTTTCTTTCTTAAACATCTGCGAACATCTGAAAAAACTTTGGAAAATTTTTCCGCGTTTTTCTCGGGTTATTCCCCGCTCTGTTTTGATTATTTATGATAAACAGCGTCACATGAGGCTCTCTTGGTTGATTGACTTCCGGGCTCCGAGCATGGCAAGAAAGAAGGTGGGCAGCTGGAACAGGGGGGAGAGACAGGCCAGGGCGAAGCCAGAGTCCAGTCTAACATCAAAGTGTCCGGCTTGCTTGCGACAGCTGATGCCATAGACAATAACAGCACACATTACTAGACAGCCTGAAACCAGTATTACCAGTTTAGATTTTGACAACAAAAATACAAAAAAAAAATCACAGCCAAGTTTTTAATTTTTTCTGTCAAATTTTACCTCGAGTACGATTAAGTTTTAACTTCTCTCCCAATAAGTTTGACGTAGAAAGATTTGAGAAGTATCATTAGAAATACCATTGAGCGTAGATTATTTTAGCTGGTAGATTTTTCAAAATTAGTCTTTTTTGGGAATTTAATTAGACTGATTTTCAATAATTTTACCCAGTTTCTCAATAATTTTCATCTAACTTAAAGAGAGTGAACGAATTGCTGAACTGTTGGGCCCGACAATTTCCGCTAAATTTTGGTGGATTTGTTTGATATTTTAGCTTTAAATCGTTAAAAAAAATTGGTACGAATTTAGCTATTTGCAATATAATTTTGTCTGTTCTCTCTCAACTACAGAGAGAATTGCTTCAACCTCCCATGTATAGTAGAGTGATCTGGAATTATAAACTCGCCGGTCTATTTTATTGTAATATTGCACGAACTTCAGCCTTTATTTGCTAATTTCACACTTTCGTCAATATTTAGGTTCGTGATCTATTTGGGTTGATTGATAAAGTTGACTATATTCCTTGAAAATAAAGTTTCATTCTGCCCAATCAAAAGTTTCTAAATTTAGTTAATTTTAGCTAAATTTAGAAAATATAGTAACTCAACAAAAATGTCTATCTAAATAAGCAAGGGTTTGGAGTTATACTGAATGCGAGAAATATGTTATACTGATATGCGGTTTATGCTATTTTTTTGACATTTGGTGACAAGATGAAGAACGGCAAATTACGTATGCCATCTTTTTCAAAACCAAACCTTTAATAATATTTGAAATAACCAGGAAACGACGCGGTCTGGCCTGTACAATTGTTCAAACAGTTGAAACCTTTAATTTTTGCTCTCATTTTTCTAATCTGTTAAGAATTTTGAGTTTTTGCAATTAAAACTTATAATAATTATTAGCTTCAAAATAATCATGCTGAATAGAATTTCAGCCAGATTTTCTGAAATTTTTTTTGAGGTTTTTATGAGAATTATTTGGCTGAAATTGTCCAAAGGACTTCTTCAGTTTTCATCCTTCCAAGTTTTTTTATTACTTAGTCTGTCGTCATCAATTGGCGTGTCAAGTAACAAAGTTTAAGATTAGCCAATGACCACTGATGAAAAAATTGGTATCAATCTACCTAAGAATTATTTTAATATAGTCCACAAAATTCATTATCATCATATTTTTGCCAACATTTGATTTTTTAAAAAATAAACCTTAGAATAAGTTTCTTGGCTATGCAAAGTTTACCTTCTCCTTTTAAAAAATTAGTGACATTTTCAACGGATGCGTTCATTTAACTTTTGTGAAGAAATGATCGATAATTGAATGTGCAAACCTGAGCACTTATTATCAATGACGAGCGTAGATTTGCTAATTTTAGTTTGACGACCGAGTTCAATTTTTTAAAAACATTTCTGCAGGATATAATAAGAAAGAACGCATATTAGTCCTAAAGTAGACTTTATTGAATTAATTTCAATTTTTGTAAGAGAAAACGATGCTTCTCAAAGGTTATTTTTAACGATTGAAATCAATTATTTACTTAAACAATCAAGCAACATGCTCTCAAGCCCAAATTTTTGTATAGAATTCATATTTTCTCTGGCCGATAAATTTTTCGCTCATGTTGTAAGTGCACGTAAAGTCCTGTTACAATTTTTGCTCTTAAATATAATCCCGAGTGGACTGGGGATGGTTATCTTGTAAGATCTTGTAAGATTCTGTCAGAATCTTACAAGAGGATGCATCGTCTTACAAGATTTTCTGACAGATTCTTACAAGATAAACATTCGTCTTACAAGATTCTTACAAGATAGGCATTCGTCTTACAAGATTCTTACAAGATAAGTATTCGTCTTACAAGATCCTTATAAGATGAACATTCTTCTTATATGATTCTTACAAGATTAGCCGTTGTCTTGCAAGGATCGAAACACACAGAACTGAAATACACGGCGCATAAAAAAATTTGGAGAAGATGCACAAGAGACGAAAAAATATGTGATTTGTTCTAAACAGTGTAAAACTTGAAAGTCAAAAACTGTTCTTTGAGTAATAAATTTACACGCAGCATTAAATGGAAAGTGCGAATATGGGGTTTTCTGCTCCTCCAAATGGAATGCAAGGAGAAAAAAATGATTTTAAAATAAATAATTCTGCAATTTTTTATTCATGAGAGCATAAAAAGTCAGGGAAAAAATAATAATTTTATTCTCGTTTTTAGTTTTTGGCAAGAAGTAAAAGTTAATAATTTTGTAATAATGCAGTAAAAATTATCTTGAAAAGCAGTTTTCAATCAAATTATTGAATAAAAATATCAGCCAAAAATACGCAACCAGTTCTCAAAACTTCAATGCATGAAATGAAGAAAATTGCGAAAAAGGAACCAATGAGATTGAAGCTCAACCGGAACGAAATTGCAAGATTCTTACAAGATATCCATTCATCTTGTAAGATCTTACAAGATAACCATCTTTTGTAAGAATTTTGTCAGAACTTATAAGATAACCATCTTTTATAAGATTCTTGTAAGATCTTACAAGATAACCATTCTCTCTCATCCATGGATAATTTGCATTTGAGCCTCGAAAACTAACTTTTCAAGTCGATTTTATAAAATTCTTCAGAAATTCATGTCACTTTGAAAAGTTTTTAATATTGAAACTCTACCCATTTTTTGGGTTTCATGATTCTGGATAAAAGGAATTGGAACAACCCATATCATAGTGCCGGAGTAAATCAACAATGAATCATTATATTTAAAGTCTGTTTTTTTTTCAGTTTTGTGATATTCTGATCATGTCATTTTTTGCTATGTTCATGAAAAATTTTACTAAGCATGACAATATCAGTCGCGTATTTTCAGCTGATGAGAGAGTTTTCGGAAATTTAAAATTCTGTCTTGACGTCAAGACTCAAAATCAGACAAAATTTCAAATTTCCGAAAACTCTCTGAGCATCTGAAAGTATTATTATGCGCTGATATTATTATGCGCAGTAAAATTTTTAATTTTATAAAACTTCTTAGTGGCGAATCTCAGTTTTGTGAAAAAGAGGAAAGTAAAAAAAATCAGTAGTCACCCACTGAATTGGAAAAAAAGCAGGAAAAACCGAATCGTAAAAACGTACAGTGCAATCAATGAAATAACTTTTATATCGTTTAAAATCAGTTCATTATGCAATTTTTTTTCTTACTCTGGATTTTGTGCACAACCCATGTTGAAATTTATAACCATGTATGCGACACCAACATGCCCGTCCCAACTTTGAAATGATTTTCGTAATTAGCAAAAATTTATACTGATTTTCTTATGATCAGTGAAAACATGAATAAACGGAATGTGCATTCTAAAATCATGAAAAAAACAGAAGACTTGCAAGGTAGTTTACTAAGAGAAACTCTTGAGATATTATGATACATGGCTAGTTCGACAATTTACAATTGGGATATGACGAATCAGTACTGATATACTATGAGCCTGAGATCCGGGAGTACGCAAACGGTCACTACTAAACCTCTTTGATTTGCGGTAGCTCCCAGTGACAAAAGAGGGATTAAATGCAAGTGAATCTTCTGCAAAAAAGTGTTGTTTTCAATTCAAGTTACATAACTGCATAAGTCGAATAATATTACATCATGTTGCATAACTAGTGCTACATAATGACCCCCTCCCCCCTCCTGGTTTAGAACTCGACTTATCGGGAGACTTTATAGTTCTATTTGGTGGTGGTGGTGGTGGTGGTGGTGTGGGGGAGGGGGGTGTTTTGACTATAATCACACGGTCGAGCACCTAGTTAAAAGTCTACAGCTTATTCGTTATATAACGTGCAGCGTGTGTCATTGCTGTCAACAAAACATAATGGGAGGCTATTTTGGTCTATTTATACCATAATTTTTTTTGAATTATGTAAATTACTCAGAATATAACACTAAGGTTAGATATCTATGCTTTGAAATGTTAAATAAATTAATCAGTATTGTTATTAGTATAATAACCTTCAAACTGAAGCTGTTCGTTCTCATAGGTAAAAATAGGATTTGAAGGCTCCTATTTATCTATTAACGGATACATTCTTGTGTTGATCGAGCAAAAACTCGGTTAAAGCATTTTTAAAGAAAGTTTTAATATTAAAAGTTTTTATTGAAGGGGGCAATTTGTTCTATTTTTGAACGCTTTTCAAGATTAAAGATTTGTAACTCCAGTTCGTTTGCGTTTCCTTTTTTATAATAATTTGATTTGTTCTCTTGTTCT
Organism: Convolutriloba macropyga; assembly: GCF_964194025.1. NCBI lineage: Eukaryota > Metazoa > Xenacoelomorpha > Acoela > Convolutidae > Convolutriloba > Convolutriloba macropyga. The sequence continues at coordinate 7,757,245 of NC_134473.1, read as the reverse complement.
GTCTAGCGTTATGGCGACTAGTAAACAATTTAAAATTTTCGGATGTTTCCCAGTGTCTTATATCTGATTGTAGCTTCATTAGGCTAACTTTTAAGATAAACAATTGGGCTGGCAGGATACGATCCTTAATGAGAAGGTCAATGGAGTGGTCAAATTTTTGTCGAAAATAACAAACTTTCATTCCCCAGTTAATTTGCCTGTTTATGCGGTTTATGTTTTTCGCTGTAAGAGTTTGAAGAAATGATCCACTGAAAGAAAAATGTGAGAGTACAACTGACTTGAAAACATCAATGCTTACTTTCAAAGGAACTTGATTTTTTACAAGATATAAAGAACGAATTGCATTATCCATTTTGCTTAAAACTAAGTTCAGGTGATTTTCAAAGGTTAGGCTTGAATCAATTTGTACTCCCAGATAACGACATGCATGAGCTGGTTTGATAACTTCGCCTTTAAAAGAAAAATCTGGATCCGAATTAGTATGATTTGTAAAGAATAACATCTCTGTTTTATCGGCATTTAAAGTGAGTTGATTTTCTGTCAGGTATTTGTCTGTTTGTTCTAATGTTCATAAGGGGAAAGAAGCAACCAGAATGGGGAAAGAAGCAATATTTTTTTAAATTATATTACGAAAGATTTATTGCGATACGATCATGTGAGTTAAAAAGCGTGAAACGCGACCGAAGGGGTGATGACTAACACTGTAGGGCGCATATGATGATGATGAAGCAGTTTAGGCACTTGATAGCAATGTAGTCTTCTTCGTCTCTGATTCTCATCCCACTCTCCACCCTCTCCTGTACACTCAGTTCACACCTTAGCCCAGATTGGAGCATGAACAGACTCGTCATCACACCCAACACCCCACTCAATATCAGACAGCTCCTTGTCACCAACAGAAACACTAAACAAACGAAGTACTACTACATATACAAATTTCATAACTAAACAATCACTGAGGACGTTTTGCAATCGTTGAGGTCCACTAAACGGTTCGAGAATTAAGTCCGAATTTCGACGTAAAATTTTGTAGGTCAGGGTTTAGACATCACAAATGAAAAGACCAAAAAAATGCGCGACCACAAAATACCATGCTCGACTTCAATTTTCTTCGTGACCGAAGCTATTGATGCTGAAGTTTTGGAGTTCGACTTAGGCTCGACCCAATTTTTCACGCTGCATCTTTTTTTACATGCACTTTGAAAGTTGGCTAGAGCATATATCATAGCCGATTAACTGCATATCATTTCTCGACACACGCGTGAAAAAGCTCTCAAATGCCAGATCATTGCAACAGCAGACTCTGCAATGCCACATTCTCTTTCTGCAACCGATTCGGGTTTCAAACAAAATTATGCGACTCTGACAAAGTTCTTGCAATCTGCGTGGTCTCCATTATCAAATAATCTTGGTTTATATTGATCTAAATTTTAAATGTTTGCTGATTATTTCTTATTGCCAATCTTAATGTTATCTCCGATCTCTGACGTTTCTTCCTCTCTCCCTCAGCTTTTTAACTCGTTTTTTTAAATTTCCTTGCGTTAATGAACTGGGCTCAAGTACCCTACTGTTGGATGACATTGCTTACGAAAAAACTCCCCTCTCATTAATCAAAGACTCCCCTCTGACAAAGTTGCTACCAAATTCTGTCTCAACATCTCCAAATGTCGTTTTCGAGAAAGTCCAGCATTTCTAATCGAGTTCATCTCTACTCAAGTCATTTCACTCGAGTCACGCAACCTATTATTTTTTTAAACAAGTAAATTAAAATTATAATCATGTAGTTAAATAAACTTGCAACAAAACATTCCTCCAAATAATCCAAGCACAAATTGAAAACAACACTAAATTTGGTTACAAAAATTACATTATATAAATTTCTTCGAATAAATTTCTTCAAATATATAAATTTCGCCGAACAAAAATCATATTATATAAAGTGTTCTTCGAATAGTCGCACAGTACTATTTAAAATCAATATTTCTTATTGTGAGGTTAAAGAATTGCTCAACGTATTCCTGGATATTTTTTCCGTGCAAACCGACATCATTGTGGTGGTAACTTATCCCATTTTCATACTAATTGATGAACAATCGCATCCATTCCAAAGCTGGTTTGGACATTCTGTTCAATTTTGAAAATATTTTTTAAGTTGTTCCTGGAGGAATCAGAAACCTGTGAAAGTTTTCAAAATTTCCGGTTCGACTATGTCATAATGAAATTTGATTAGTGACACTTTTGCTATTATGAGCTAAGCTTGTAGGCATTTTGTCTGTATCAGTAGGTCTCTAGCAACGTAGAACCAACAATTTGGATAAAAAAAATGCTGAAAAAGATAAATAAGATGGCACAAGTGATGTCAAATAAGTACAAGGGTTTTCAGGGGAATTTGATGTATTCTTAGGTAGATTGATTGAATGTTCTATTTAGCTGCTCATCAACATTAATGTTCCTGTCGATCTGAATACCAAGGCGTCTGCAACATGTTTTGATGCGAAAACTTCGTTTTACAGGAGAAAGATATCAAATCGGAACTTTTTCGTGAAAACAAATCAATTCGATTTTCTTTGAAATCATGTTAAGTTTGTTCATCTCCATTCTGCAACACGTCCCTGACATTTCCATGTAAACTACTTTTTTTTCCACAAAAGACAAAATATTTGTCATCTGCGAACTGAATTACTCTCTCCGTTGTGTTTATGTTAACTGAAAAATCATTTATGTGTAACTTGAAACGAACAATGTTTCAATATACGAAGTTGTGAACTAAAGGAAAATCTTAGCACTTAATCTGGCACAAATGAGATCTGGATTTTTACAACTCGCAGCTGAGTGTACTAAGCGAAGTTATCTGATCCTCTATAGTATTTCACTTTTAACTTAATTTCATTATGGTCAGATATCTTAATTGTTTCTTGCTCGAGAGCATCCCGGTCAAAAAAGAACAATTTGTGATTGTATAAAATCATGTAAATTAATTAGGTGAACATTCTAAGACTGGAACATCATACGCGGAGCCTAATGCGAGATAAATAAGGATCTTCAGGTAAACATTTACAAAGATGAGAAAAGTTGTCAGAAAAACAATATTTTTGGTGCATTTTTGCTTTGAAATACATATTTTTAACTATTGACGGATTTATTCTCGTCATTTGCTCTAAAGGTTGGATCGAATTCTTGATTTCTTGGTGTTAATAATGTTTCTATTGTACGATTGGTTGAACTTTATTGTTATTATTCATTAGCTTTCTCTTCAGTATATGCTTCAAATTTTTATATGGAACTTGAAAAAAAAAATCTTTTTTTTTTCAGAATGTTTTGGTAAACATTGCTTTCATACCGAAAAACATTTTTTCGCCCATATAAAAAACAATAATAAAACACAATACAATTCGATTAATAGTTTCTACCCGTGTGATGCATAAATATTTCTGCACAGGCATTCATTTTCTACTGACATTGATTTTTGTTTATATTAAATTGACAATGCTAGCTAGAATGATCAACTTCATACTTCGCGCCATGCCGCGAAATCTTCAAGCTATACTTTTGCAAGTCCTATCGGCTAATTCTGAAGACTAATGAAATGAAGACAAATTAGACGAGTGATTTTGATCACGCCAAAACAGGAAGCGGAACAAAAAACGAGTCATTTTTCAGTTAGGACTTTTAGCACTTTTTTTTAAGTAGTATGATAAAATGGTGTTTGAACAAAATATTTTTCTCCCGAAACCGTTTTTTGTTCCCATGCAGCTATTTGACCCATAAAGGACTAAAGTAATACAAATTAATTTTGTTGAGCAGGATCGAGTAAACAACATAAAATGCCTTTCATTTGGATATGGTGTCATCCATTCACTATTACAATCGATTATTTTTGTTGTTCATCAATTTATGGTTTTTCAGCTTCAAAGCAACTTTTCTCTTATTCTTTCATCAGAAAGACAAAAGCTGGGTGCCAATCTCTATCTCTTCTTTTATTTAGACCAATATATAAATGTTTGAAGGTTTTTTTATACTCTCAGTGATTACAAAATGAAAATGAGCAAGTAGGAAAAAAGGAATATAAATTTCAACAAGTCAGATTTTTGAAGAAAGAGAGAGGAAACATTTAAAATATTGCATATTCATTCTAACTCAAAACGTTATCACCTCCTTTTGAAAGGTTTTTGAAGTGATGTCTAAAAACCTTGAGAAAACATTAAATGACTCTTGAGATAACAAAATATCTAAAATAGATTAGATATGATGAATTGTTATTTTTTAAAGCTAAAAAAGGTTCTATGTTGACAATTGTCCCATTCTCAGATAAACAGAGAGTACTAGATAGCTCAAAACAATGGTAATGTATTCCTGTAAAAAATTTAATAAGCGTTTTAACGCTTTTCTCTAGACAAAAAATTATGGTCATTTTTACACATCCAATTAAACAACCAATTTAAAAAATAAAAGTGTCAGAAAAAAGATAATTGCCAAAAATAAATAGAATGGTCAATCAGTTGATTTGTTTCTTGTTTTAAGGGAGGTTAATTTAAAACTCAACCGTAGTATAAAATCTCAATTTATGATAAGATCAAGAAGTCTAGCAGAAAAACATTAAATATTGATTGAATTTCACGATCGAACATCTTACTCTACTCCAAAAAATGTCAACATTAAACTTAGGAAATTTTTGGTTTGTTTGGATTGAGTTAGACAAAAACAATGAGAGCACTTGCGTTTTTCTTCAACAGCGCCGGTCTGTTTGGATTCAAAGGTAGAAAATCTTTGTTAGGTCTGAATTCAAACAAAAAGGATTATTGCAAAGCTCAGTTTCCAACGGAGAAAATTTTCGGTGCACTATCGTATCAAAAAATTCGAAACTTAGACATCAGAAAAAAACATTACAGGATACAATAACGTTCATTATAATGTTTCTATAATACCCTTCAGACAAGTTTCGTACGACATCTATAATAATATCGATCGTAACTTCCAATCTTTTGAAAAATTTTCCATAACAACTATCAGTTTTTGTCATTGCTACTTCAAAACGGCCCAATATCTTTAAACTGGGTTTAATTTCGGAATATAAGCTGGCCGCTCCTGTTTCTCCCATTCTTTTCTTAAAACAAATCGCCAAAAATTGTTGGTTTATTCACAGAGCCAATATTTTGTGAAAAGATAAGGCCTCTAAAATGATTTTCTGTGCTGTTAAATTATATAAATTATTAGACTCTTTCTTTTTGAAATTCTTTGTCTTCAAAGATTCTATCAATTTTTATATTATTAAATTTTAAAAACTTAAATTTTGTAGATTATTTTAGACATATAAAAATCAATCTCCCACCATCTGACAGTATTGTTAACGAAAGTATTAGTGAGTTGTCAGAAATCTTTTCCCAAGAAACAATTCTTCTTTTTTGAAAAAATCTCAACGAAACCACATTTCATCGCAGTTAAAGTACAAACTGTTATAAACAACTCTGATGCCCCTTCCAGTTTTTACTCTCTTGGACCATCGTTTTCTAATCTGTGTTCCACGATTCTTATATTGTTTTATAAAAGCGATAATGTGATTTTGAAGCAAAATTGAATGGCTTTGAAACAATTCCACAGCATAAAATATTTGTAATTTTAACATAGCCAAATGAATAACTAATTCATCAACTTAAAGTTAGGAACACATTTTCTTGCCTAAAATAATTTGGATAGTGAAACTCTGATAGCATACTGCAGATACCAACCGGACTTGTTATGAAAAGATGAAGAATTTTAGAGGAGACATGGTTAAATAATGGCAGAATTTCACGGTCAAGCATCCTACTGTACTCTAGATTGTTTCAATCGAAAAGGAATGGCAATGTAATTGGTTTTTAACGTAGGAAGCTGTCGGTATACAATTGGGCCGAACAGCTACTTAAATTCAGTAAAATTTAAGAACAAGCGAAAACAAAATAACGTCCTGGGTTCAAATTAAGTTTCAAGTAACTTGTCATGCCATTTTTCAAGCTTTATAACTATCCAGAAGATGTTTTGTATAGTTTTTACAGCTGTTATTTTTTAAATGTTTATCAATCTAAGCCCAATTACGAGGTCTTTTTCTAAAATTTTCCCAAAATCTAACAGTCTTCGCAGTTATTGGATCAATGCTGCTTGAATCTTTTTAATTGGGTTGCAATCCTTACTATAACCCGACCACTGAAGTACCTTCCATTCCGTTTCTTGGAAGAAATACTCGGAATCATTAACCTTTGATTTAGCAGCAGCAGCAGCCCTATTTTGCTGAAAAACATGTTCTGAAAAAATTATTTTTTCTATCTTTTTCTAGTGCTAAATTTTTTTAAGTGCTAAATAATTGAGAATGATTGGGCGTCTAGCCAGCAACTTTGGACATTGGACTGTATTGCTATTCCAAACATTGACGACTGCTTTTTGAACTCCATTTTAAAGCATAGCTTGCAATATTGGATTTCTCAAGTAATTTTACTCGATTTGTTCTTTTTTCAGTTTGGTTTATTTGGTGAACTTTTTGATTTGGTGCTCCCTTTTTATACATTTCAAAGACTTCAGTTTGTATTGGTACTCTTTCTGTTTATTTTGTAAAATGTATTCACGCATTTTGTCAAAATTTTGCGCATCAAAAACGGATTAAATATGTATAAAACAGGGTGAATTAGGTTTAATTGGACACTCTGAGCTGATTTAAGTAAATTTTATATGTAAAATATGCTTAAGATTATTGGGTTAATGGGAATGCTCAATTATTCCCATTATAACGGAATGGAATGTTTTAATTACAGGTTAAAACATTTTTTTGAGTTCAAAATTGTGCAGTTAGTATTTTTTTCCTATTTTATGAGTTATTTTTGATCAATGGCACTTGAATTGACTCTGGTCATACTTCAAAAAGGCATCACTGGGCATAATGGCAGTCTTTGAAACTTCGTTGATGATACTTTTTTCATTGGTAATGTCCAAGTAAACAAAAATTATGAGAAAAATTTCAGAAATTTTATGGAAAGATAAGATCTTCAAAATGATTTTTTGTCTTCATAATTTATACATAATTATTAAACTCTTTTTGTTTTTTAATTTCTTTGTCTTCATAAAAGGTATCAATTCTTATAATCTTAAATTCTAATAACTAAGATTTTGTAGATTATTTTAGACACCTAACAATCAATTTCCCACCATCTGATAGTACTGTTAACGAAGGTATGGGTGATCAGTCAGAAATCTTTTTTCGAGAAATAGTTTTTCTTTTTTGAAAAGATCTCAACGAAACCAAATTTTGTAGCAGTTAGAGAACAAACTGTTATAAACAAATCTGATGCCCGCAAATTTTTTAGCCCTCTTGAACCATTGTATTCCATTTTCTGTTCCTCGATTCTTACATTGTTTTAACAAAGCTATAATGTAATTTTGTAGCGAAATTGAATGACTTTGAACCAACTCCACGGCATTCAATATCTGTAATTTGAACGCACCCAAATGAATAACCAATTCATCACCTTAAAATTTCGGAACAGTTTTTATTGCGTAAAATAATTTGAATAGTGAAACTCTGTTACCCAACAGCAGTGCGTTTTGGTACCCAACCTGACCTGTTATGAAAAGATGAAGAATGTTTAGGGGAAAAATGGTTAACTATTGGCTGAAATTCACGGTCAAGCATCCTACACTACTCTAGATTGTTTCAATTAAAAAGGAATGTCAGTGTAATCGGGTTTTAACGAAGGAAACTGTCGGTATACAATTCAGCAAAGCAGCTACATTAACCTAGTAAAATTTAAGAAAAGCAAAAAAACAAGATGACGTTCTGGGTTCAAATTAAATTTCTAGTAATTTGTCATGCCATTTTTTTAGCTTTATAAACATCCAGAAGACGTTTTGTATAGCTTTCACATGTGTTTTTTGTGATGTGCATCAATCTAAGCCCAAATACGTGCACTTTTTTCTTACAATTTTCCCAAAATCTGTCAGTCTTCGCAATCATTGGATCAAAACTGCTTGAACATTTTTAATTGAGTTCCAATCCTTACCATAACCCGGCCACTCAGGTACCTTCCATTCCGTTTCTTGGAAAAAATAGTCGACGATCAGTAACCTTTGATTTAGCAGCAGCCGCACTATATTGCTGAAAAATCTGTTCTGAAACAATTATTTATCTTCCTTTTTCTCCAAGTGCTAAATAACATAAAGAATTGAGAATGTCTGGACACCTAGCAAGCGATTTTCTACAGTTGACTGTATTGCAACTCCAAACACGGATTTCTCAATTAAATTTATTCAATTTTTTTTCAATTCGGTTAATTTGGTAAACTGTTTGATTTGATGTTCATTTTTTCAACAGTTCAAAGATTTCTATTGGTTTTGGTGCTCTGTCTCTTTGTTTTGTAAGATGGGTTCCCAGAGTTTCTCAAAACTTTGAGCATCAAAAACGGATTAAATAGGTATAAAACAGTGCGAATTAGGTTTCATTGGAGCCTCTGAGCTGACCTAAGTTGATTTTTAAAGGAGAAATGCGCTAAAGATCATTGGGTTATTGGGAACGCTTAATTATAAGTGAAAACATCTTTTTTGAGTCCAAAAATGTGCAGTTAGTAACTTATGTGCAGTTCTTTTCTTATTTTCGGTTTTCTGTTTAATGGCACTTGAATTGACTCTGGCCACAGTTCAAAAAAAAAGATCTTTGAGCATAGTGGCATTCTTTGAAATTTCATTCATGAAGTTTTTTCAATGGTAATGGACAAATAAACAAAAATTATGAAGAAAGATTCAGATTTCAAAGTTTGAAATTTTCAAAAGTTCAATTTTTTTCAGTCATGTTTCAGCTTTTCGTTATGGCAGTGTTTCAAAACATTGTATTGTTTTTCGTTCATAGGTAAATTTCATAAGAACTTATTTGGTTTTGAGGAGATTAAATTCAACAGATTCAGCAGTTTTTTTCGGCTAATTATTAGTTTGGATCTACAACTTTTAGTTGTGCCTATTCGCTTTGTCTCCTAAGTCCAATCATATTTCTGCTAGTCTGCAATTGAGTTGTTTTTGTAGAATTTAGCAAAAGATTTTTTTGAAGCCAGAAGCAATAGGAAATTTGACAAACTTGCAACGTTTTTTTTCAAGTTTTCATACTTTTTGAGCTCAAATGTCAAACAAATTGTTTTAAGTTAGGAGATGCAATCATCCACAAACTTTAATACTAAAATTTTGTTATGGTAACATTGACACCAAAAAGATGTAGTAATTGTTCAGAATGGTTTTTGCCAAAATTTAGTCACTTTAATGTTACTAATAATCACTTAAAATTACAATTGTCTTAAACTTTTTCCTGGCTCGTTTTTTTCTTCTATATTTGTAGCTAAAAATCTCATTTGAGTTTGTTTCAAAACGACCTGCGTTTTGTTTTCTTTGTGATTGTTGAATTTTTTTTCGTCTGCTTAAATCGTAATGTTCAACTGTTCTGCTAGTAAAATTCAAAAGTAATTTTTTTCATTCACGTCTTCTAAATTTCCGGTTTCATTCTTTTATTTTCATACTATCCAAAAAATCAAATTGTATTGGTGCACTGTCTCTTTTGAGGTTTCATCATTTTTTTTCAAGTTTTGTTGACAATATGAAGCAAAACTGGAGTAGCAATTGAATTCTAGCTGGTGCAATTAGTAGCAAAAAGCAATTGTTTTAGGGCTTGTCAGTTTCCAAGACTTCCTTCGATGTGGAATGAGAAAATGGCGTTTGAACAGATTTTCGCTCTTGAAAACAAGTTTTTCCCTATTCCGTTTTTGTATTTTGATATTCATTTAGTCTGGTTTTCATGAATGTTTACGCGGCTATCTGACAAAGTTTTACAGACACTTTTCATCGTTTCCTTACTAGTTCTCAAAGTTTCATCCGGTATTTAAGTTTTTAGCAACTTTGTCACATTTTGGTTTTGAAAAACATTGTAATTTGTTTAATTTTTGTCGTCCTTTCACTCATTTTCATTAATGGCTTCTGAGTCAATCAAGATTTAATTAGGATGTGTGCGTCTTGAGGTCAATTTATTGACTTTTTCTTATAAATTCTCTTTTTATAAAACTAAGTTGAGAATTAGAAATCTAATTGAAATCAAATAGTAGCCGCTCAATATAAACATGCAGTTGATACTTTAACGACATGATCAATTTTTGAGATTTGTTTTGAAAGAAGGAGAGAAGTTGATTTATGGATCTAAACTTTTTGTCTGGTAAAGTTAATTGTTACTAGATTAAATTGTTTCTTTTTCTAATTGTACTAATGTTCTAACTGTTTGTACTAAGGTTTTCAGTTGTACTAATTATCATCATAGCGAAATAACGAAACTTGTTTCCACCTATATTTACCATTTTTTAATGAACGTATGTCCTTTTTAAGAACCAACAAAATTTTGAGTTCTTTGATAGACATTTACGCCACGATTGTGGATATGCGTGACCGGAATATTATGTGCATTGTACATTAGCAAGCCTCCTTGTCAATTTCTATTAGGGATCCCCAGAATCGTTATAAAAACCAATCGGGAAGATTTATTCCTGGCATCTTTTTTTCCTAATGCATTAATAATCAGGCGGGATTGGGAAAGATAAGATGAACAAGATGAAGCGAGAACTGCTTAATAAATGGACGCTAGCTGCCCGGGTCGAAGATTTGAGCGCTTTCCGTGGTACTAAACTGGTTGAATAATCTGGTGTGAGAAAAGATTTAGCACACCTCAACAAGAATCTTCAAGTATTGAGGAACACTTTTATTCAAAAGTAAAGCTGCTTTCTGCTCCAGAATTTTATCATCTTCAGTGAAAAATATATCTAGTTTGACAGAATATAGCATACATTTTTGCGCGAACTGAATAACACGTGCAAAGGTTTCCTTTAGATTTAATTTATTCGCGTCAATCATAATAAAAAATGTGTTTTGTCAATATTTACATGTCTTGCCTGGTTTGGGTGCAATTTTTAAGTGCGTTTGGTTGACAATAAAGTTTATTTGTCTTCTAATTTGACATTGAATGATGTGTCGACTTTCATATACAGCTGTTGGTTTAATCGACTTTCTATAATTACATCCTATAAAAATGCGAGCTCCACCTTTGTCG